>NW_021703772.1:94597314-94830606 GCF_005190385.1 Monodon monoceros
TGTCAGGATGTCATTCAGGGCTTTTGGCAGGGACAGGGCTGGGGGCAGGCATCTTTTCTTTAATAAAGCAAATAGAGACATTTCCCTGTGAAAAACCAGCTGCTAACTAGTCAGGATGGACCAACAGCCCCTGAACCAGGTCCACAGTGAGCGACAAAGGAGGACAGTGAATGATCACCCAGGTCCTAACCTGGAGATGAATACTCACGGCAGACAAACTCGAGGTTGGGATTCCCACACCAAATGCCTGGGAAGACACATGTCCTGCCATCCATCCCAGAAAAGGCTGGGGCTCTTTGAAGTTTAACAAGGGGGCAAGTTCAGGCAAAGAGAAAGAAGTATATGCCAAGGCTGGTAAAGTCTATGAACTTATTAACAAGAAGGCAGGTAAAGTCTGAAAGCAGAAATTCCCTTCAGAGAGGATTCCTGTAATTTCATGAAGGAGGAAATCACAACATGTTATTAGAGGGAAAAAGAAATGGTTCAGATATAACCCTAACCTTTCAAGATGACATGACAATGAAGTGATTCCACCTCAGGTCTCTTGTTGCCACTTGTCAGAATTCTGAAGAAATCTGCCCAGGGTGATTCCCCAGGGTGATTCCAGGGAGGAGCCGCCCCTTTCCTTGCCAAAGTGAATGCTCACCTGGATGCGAAGGGAACCCAAAGAGGCATTGCCAGCTCCAAACCACTGCCTGAATTTCACAAAATCCAACTGCCTCCTGAACCTCCCCTCCTGGGTTGCCACGGACACTTCCCCGCCTTAACAGGTCATTCAGTGCCTTACTTTCCCAGACCAGAAACCCTACCCCCAGGCTCCCGATCTCAGTGATTGGCATTCGTCTCCTAGCCAGGTACCAGAATCACACTTGGCATTCCACACATCACATTAGTCACGAAGCCCTGCTGATTCTGCCTCTGTAATATCAAATTGTCTCCTCTTCTCCAGGCTTTGATCCTTGATCACCTGGACTGCGCCAGGATGAACACAACCAGGATCTTAACAATCTGCCTGCAGCTCAGAAAGTTGATGCAACTAGTCCATGGTTTCTACAAGTGAGCAGCAGTGCTGGGACGGATTGCAAAAGAATCTGTATGGCTCGATGCCATTTTTTAACCATGCAAAGCAGTAGTAGTCAATGTTATGCATATCAACAATATTTTTACATATGGGCATTTGGAGTTAACTACAAAAATATGCATGGGGATGACAGATACAATTTCCAGCTATTGATCACTGAGGAGGGAAGGGAGGGTTTGGGGAGGCGGATGGAGCTTTCATGATATTTGAACTGTATCATTTTTCTCTTAAGAAAACAATTGGACAATATCAACACCTACACATCTGGGTGGTGGGCATATTTGATATATTTCACAATTGAAATATAAAAATTAAAATACATGCAATCAAGAAAGAACAGAAACCAGTCGGTATGACACCAAAGCTTGCACCACTGCCATCTCACTGGAGGACCTAGTTTTTGCCAAAAAGAGGTCAAAGGATCTCTTTCTCTCCTCAGTGGAAAACGTTATCTTTTGTGTTTAAGAAATAAGGATAAATTAGGAGTTTGGGATTAACATATACACACTACTGTATATAAAATAGATAACCCACAAGGACCTACTATATAGCACAGGAAACTCTACTCAGTATTCTATAATAACCTATATGGGAAAAGAATCTGAAAAAAGAATAGCTATATGTATATGTATAGCTGAATCACTTGGCTGTACACCTGAAACTAACACAACATTGTGAATCAACTATACTCCAATATAAAATAAAAATTAAGGAAAAAAAAAAGAAAGAGAAGGCGCTGCAGTTTTGTAAATTAATCATGGTCCTGGCCTGCCTTTCCCCACCCATGGGAAGGCCCCCAGTGGGAGGGGTGTGTGTGCAACAGGGACCACTCCCCTCCTGATTTTGGACATCCAGGCCCACGGTCAAGGTGACACCCCGGAACTGGGGGTCCCAGTGGTCCAAGAACTGGATCAATACCACTCTCCAGAAAGCTTTCCTCCTCTGACTTAAGGGACCAAGGTCAGAGAAAATTGTCTCCACCATAAACCGCATCACCTACAAATTTGTTGAGACACAGTCCAAAAGGGCTTGCAGGGAGTCACCACATCGCAGCATGCCACCGCCCCTGTCTTGGGGGTGAGATGTGCCTCCAAAAGGTCCCAGCTAGCAGCCTGCAGCCCCTCAATGCTCTCGGTCTTCAGTTCAATTTAAATTCCCATCAAATACAACCAATCAAATGGATTAAAATGTCAATCTACCTAAACTCATTTCAATCTACCTAAACTCATTAGGAGGCAGGGGATGGGAAGATGCTAAGGAAAAGGAGAGAATATGCTGGGGCCAAGGAGCAGGGCTTTCAGTGTGTAGCTGGCGGCAGCTCTGTTTGTAGAACTGGTCGTAAAATATTCAGAGCTTGAATCGAGAGCTTTAGGAAAACAATTCAATCTAAAGCAACACTCGCTTCCGTCCTTAGCAGGGGGAGAGGTAGAAGGCAGAACCGCACAATCTGGAGCCCTTTTCTTTTCCAGCTGGTGAATTAAGGGTACAGGAAGGCTCTTTGGCGAATGGTAGCGTTCTGAGCTTTGGGTTGCAGTGGACATTATGTACTTTTCTCCCCATCGGCACCCTTGCTCCCCATGGCAGATATGCACATCCCTTCTCCTGGACCATCTTTCCCCTCATCCACATGGCACCTTGTGGCCTCCCATTTAAAAAATAATAATTCTGCTGCCCTGCACAGAGTTAGTTGGTCCATGGAGAGCACCTGGTAAGTGCTAAGCCAGTGGGCGTCCTTCCCAGGAAGGGCTGAATGGGTGTGAAGGGCCAATCCCTCTCCAGAGCCAAAGCAGTGAGCTGGAAACCAGGCTGCTGAAGCCAGCATCAGTCCTGGTGCATGAAGGTCATGCTCCAGAGAAAAAGGAAGTCGTCACAAAGAGAAGGTCAAGTGTGAGAGGGTGCCTGTCCCAGCAGGGTATTGGTCCACTGTTCCAGTTACATCTCTGCCCAGGGCATGCCTGCCCTTCCCTGGGTTCTGAGAGTCCCCCGATCCTAAGCTAGGAAAGCTGGGCTTCTGCCGTTTCAGCAGAAAGAATCCTGACAAGTACACTTGTGACCAGATTCTTTATTTTGAGCATCATGGATTTTTAACCATTTTTATTGTAGCTTCCTCTCCTTCCCTGGCAAATACAGGAATTGGCTTATTCCATGACTTTATGAATGAATATACAATGATGAATCATGTATTTTCCTTAGGAAACCACAAGGCCATAGAGTATGCCTCACCCCACACTAGCCACGGAAGCCCTTACTGATTGCTGCTGTGATGTATCTCCCCGAAAGGCTGGGGCTGGGCTTGTTGACTCTACAGAATGAACATCTTGTGCATCTTTCTCTACTCCAGCCTCCTCCATTCACTCTGGCATCCACCCATTCCTGCTTGGACTGCTGTCCTCGTCTCTGAGCGGAGCTTCCTGTCTGAATGGTGACGCCCCTTACGAGCCTTCTCAGATTCCCCGGACTGCCTGCTTTTCTTTCTCTTTCTCAGCTGGTGCTCACACAAGCCAGGCTCCCCTCCACTGTCAGACTGGGAAGAAGCTACCCCAGGGATGAGGGGTATGGTTGGGGGGGATCTCCATCCCCAAACAGCACCCCAGATGTATGGGACGCCAGTGACGTGAACCAGTGCCAAAGAGAAGGAAACAGGAGGGAGCCTCTTTTCTCTCTTCTACAGACTATGCTAAGGTAGAGTCAGTCCCTCCTTGCAAACCTTCCAGGGGGTCCAGAGTGCCCAGCGCCCGTGCTGCTGTGTCTGTGTGGCTTCTGGTGAAGCAGGAGCTAGCCTGGATCCATCTGGTACTTTACCTGGCCCCTTCCCTTCATCCTTACAGCCCTGGGCTTGCACCTCCTTCCCCAACAAGTAGTAATATATCAATCTTTGTCTCAGGCCCCCTTTCTAGAAGCTCTGGGCTAAGACACTATTTCTAGGATCTCGGTCCTTCAATCCACCGTCCAGTGCCACAGTTTCCAAAACTGAAGATTTAGTTCCCCCCCTATAAAAGTTTTCAAAGGCTCCTCATGGCGATGAGAGCCCACTTCCCCAACTGCACACACGAGGATCTTCACAACCATGGGCTTCTACAGGTTCTCCAGCTTCACCTCCGGCCATGCCCTCTCCTCCTTTGCTTAAGGTCCCCCTACAACTTACTCCATACTCCCGAACATCTCCTGCTCTCTCGCATGTGTCTGGCCTGCCATTGCATCGTCTTCCCCTGAGACGCCCTTCTTTCCTCCTTCCTTTTCTCTCCTGAATGGACTCCTTCCCCCTCATCCTTTGCAAGTCGGCGTTCCTGAGCTCACCCAGGGGAAGTTAGCTACCACCTCCTGTGTACCCTTGGTATCTTCCTGCTTGGCCCCTATGGGCTGCGCTGTCACTCTATGTGTCCACGCAATGGGACTGTGAACTTCTGAAGGTCAGGACATCGTAGGTTCTGTGACTGCAGAGACCTGGCACAGAGCAGGTGCTCGGTAAGCCCACACTGGCTGCATGAAGAAGACTTAAGAGGGCGCACGAACAACAAGGCATTTACAGGAAAAGATGTCTCGGGTATGGCCCATCTCCTCCCACCTACTGTAGTCTCGCCCACCTTCCCACCCTGTTTCAGGAGCCAAGTTCTTCCACATCAAAACCTGCTCCCAGCAAATGAGCTTAAGGTCCGTGACTTTACCTAAGGATGTAGTTGAATCAAAGTAAAATAAATCAGAGTTGCAAACCTTAAAAGATATAATTCATGGTTGATTCATCTTCCTTTCAACATAGCTACCAAGTAGAAGGTTCTCTCTTGAGTTGTGAGGTCAAAGAAAGGGAGGGAGCAAGAGAGGGACAAAAAGAAACTACCTCAGGCTTCCCTGGTGGCGCAGTGGTTGAGAGTCCACCTGCCGATGCAGGGGACACGGGTTCGTGCCCCGGTCCGGGAAGATCCCACATGCCGCGGAGCGGCGAGGCCCGTGAGCCATGGCCGCTGAGCCTGCGCGTCCGGAGCCTGTGCTCCGTAACGGGAGACGCCACAACAGTGAGAGGCCCGCGTACCGCAAAAAAAAAAAAAAAAAAAAAAACTACCTCACCTGAAGTCGAAAATTCAACAAAGATGAAAAACGCTTTTATTCCAAGATTAGAAGTCAAGTTCTAAAACGCAAATCTCTGTGAATTTCAGCAGTGAAGCAGAAACAATTTACATTACAGAATAATTTCAAGTCTTTGCAGTCCCTGGCTGATTTATTTCAAGTAGCCTCCCAAGGTTAAGGTGGGTGTGTGTGGGTCCTTGCTCTGTCCCACTCAGGCCTCGTAGGGCTCTGGAAGACTCCAGGAAGCTAAGATTCTTAAAGCCTACCCACCCCTCACTCCTTCTCCCCCCAAATCCTTACCTCACTAGGACACAAGATGGTGCTCAATAATTACAGGGGGAATAGTAACAAGAGGAAACTTGCTCTCGTCTCCAGCCTGGCCGGCAGTCCAGCTATGGGCCCACGGGCAATAAAAAGAAGGGACTCTGCTTCTTTTTGCTGTATTGGGCTCCACATTTACTCTTTCTTAGAAGATTTTTTATTTTATATTGGACTACAGTTGATTCACAATGTTGTGTTAGTTTCAGGTGTACAGCAAAGTGATTCAGTTATACATATACATGTATCTATTCTTTTTCAAATTCTTTTCCCATGTAGGTTATTACAGAATACTGAGCAGAGGTCCCTGCGCTACACAGTAGGTCCTTGTTGGTTATCTATTTTAAATAGACACTTATTCTTGACTGGACCTCACCTGGTATAAATTACAACTCATCTAGAGCAGTGGGTGAATAGTTAGTCGTATGTAAGGCTGCCCTCAATTATGAAAGGAGTGGTTCTAGAGCCTACCTACCTTTGTGTTTGGGACGGAGGACAAAAGAAAAGAGTGAGTGAAAAGGAAAGAATCTTCAAGAGCCCTTGACTTTGTATTCTCCACTGTCTGGTCAGGTGAAGATTTTGGTCTCTGGCCTAAAGAAAGGAACTGGGAGATTTCTGAGGCTAATTAAATACATGAGTAATGCGGAAAGAGCCATCAGCCCTGTTTCTGCAACTTGATGGATCTACAAACAGGGGATAATACTACCTCCCAGTTCTATAAGACACCGACTATCTGTGCTGAGCTAGAAATGGGAATAATGAAATGTATGTAAAAACTGTTTAAATATATACTCTTAGTTTAAAACACAGAGTGCTAATACTGCCCTGAGCCATCAAATGGGACAACCTAGTGATGAGTCCGGGGATGGCTAGAGCCTTCGAGTCACTGCCCAACGGCCCCCCTCCAGATCCTGCCCTCAGAACCAGTTGTTTAATTAGTATGCTTCCCCGTTCCCAGCACTTTCAGGGTTCCGGGATCTCTCTGCCTTAGCACTGGAGCTTTCTGCTACTTAACGAATGCCTTTTAAAGGGCCCTGGGGATGTGCCAGCCAGTTTGTAAAAACAAGAAGCCCTTTGACACGACCTCCTTTGTGCTTTGAGACGGGCAGGAGGTCTTCAAATTGTAAAGCTGGCTGGTCTCCTCACCAATGCAGACGCAGTCACTTAGGGATAATGTTACCCCTCACTCTGCTCCAGCTTGAAAGCCACAAAGCCCCCCCCCCCCCCGACTATGCGATTGTGCTCAGAAAACAGGCTGAAAGGTTGAAAACAGACCACTGCGGCCTAAATGTGTAACCAGGCTCTTTCAGGAGCTCCGCTAATCAGTCTGTCTGGGCAGTAATCACAGAAACAGACTGTCCCGTGACAAAGAGAGAGCTGTCACGATGGAAGGTTAGAAAACCAAGAGGTTGCCTAGAAATCGGAAGCTGCATTTTCTATAGAACCTCCACAGGGTCAGTGCCTTGTGGATGGAACGGACTTGACCTGAGAGACTCATCCACTCCTGAAAAAGTGGAGGAGATGATATTCTGATGGGCTTTGGCCCGTGCCCTGCAATCGGATGCTGTCTGATGGCAAAGGCGACCTGGCCGCTGTGCAGGAGTGTCCTGTGCGTCTCCAGGGAAGGCTTCTGGAGCACTTGGGCTGGGCACCACCTCGGCACAGCAGCAGGACAGCCGTGGAAGGTGGGACAGTGTGCATATGGGCTTGCTTCGCCCCTTATACCAAGGCCCCAGAGGCCAGCAATCAAACATGGGTACCAAGTGCCCCCCAAAGTGAGCAGCCAGCCCACGTCCCCACACCCCAAGAGGGAAGGAGGGAGGCCGTCCTGGGGGAAGCCGTGGGCTGTTCCCCTGCTACCTAACCAGGTAAGAAGGGCCTCTAGGGGACCACTTGCGGAGCTTCACGTGCACTCCCAGGAATTTCTGAGGCACACAGATCAGTGCCAGACCCAAGCCCTGCAACGCCTCATGGGTGGAGACTGGGGTCAACAGGATGCCCTGAAGGAGGAGTCGTGAGCAGGGCCTGCTTTGGCATCTCCCTGAGCTCCTAGAATTTCTCAAAGGAATGGATGCTGGTTTCTCTTGGTGCAGGTGTGGACCCCACAGAAGGGCACCCGACGAAGTCCTACTGGGAATGGCTCTGCGTAAGGGGCCACGGGGAGTGTGGGCTACCAGAAACTGGTACCAAGAGGAAGCCACTCGACCAGTCTGAGGTGGCACCGCCTGTGATAAGGGAACGTATTACTGTTGATGAGTGATCTGTGGGAAGAGGGGGACCCCAAGGACCCACAATAGTCCTGCCAGAGAGAAGGTCCAGCATCAGACACCTGCTGGGAGTAGGTAGCATTCATACTGGATGGTGCCAGTAAGAGCTCACCTGCCCTCTCCCCACATCGGCCCTCTACCCACTGTACCTGTTGGGAGAAACAGCAGCTGGTTTGGGAGGTAGGAGGACGGTGGGGAGGGTAAGAAGGTGCCCTACAAGTTGGGGAAACAAAGATGCCACACCTGTCACCTCCCCTTCAGGTTTCCCAGGCGAAGCTGCACTTAGAGGCAGGAGGGAAGGAGCTTAACTTGAAATGATGTTCAGAGTTTCAAGTATTAAACTAAAGTGGATACTTCCATTACTGCACTTGGGATCGTTCTTGGGACTAAAAGTAACAGAAAGGTTTCTGATTATTTGAGAGTTGCAAGGACCTGCCAAAATTGGGTCTAAGGGGCAGAAAAGACAGTACAGTTCAAGGGAGAAGAGTTTTTCTTGCTTGTGTTTTACGGGGTCCCACGCTTTCAACTTAATGGTTACATATATAAGGTGATTTTAGGTGAAATATGGATAAAAATGGTTAACAGTTGTAAATCTATTTATATGTGGTTTAGAAACACCTAAGTAACGTATCCATGTGATTTCATAGATAATAATCACTTAGAACAAAGCTAAAGTAATTATTTTAAAAGTGAGTTCATTTAAAATATTCAGTTAGGGCTTTCCTGGTGGCGCAGTGGTTAAGAATCTGCCTGCCAATGCAGGTGACACGGGTTCGAGCCCTGGCCAGGGAGGATCCCACATGCCGCGGAGCAACCAAGCCCGTGCGCCATAACTACTGAAGCCCACACTCTAGCACCCACGAGCCACAACTACTGAGCCCGCGTGCCTAGAGCCCGTGCTCCACAACAAGAGAAGCCACCGCAATGAGAAGCCCACGCACCGCAACGAAGAGTAGCCCCCGCTCGTCGCAACTAGAGAAAGCCCGTGCGCAGCAACAAAGACCCAACGCAGCCAAAAATAAATAAAATAAATTTATAAAAAAAGTAAAAATAATAAGAGTAAAATAAAATATTCAGTTAATTAGCCCAGGTGGGGTACGGATATAACAGAAGTCACGATTTGGTGCGCACGACTGAACTTTGGAAACTGATGCCTGCAAGAAGTGTGTGGTAGAGGGCCTTGTGCTACAGGTGGGGACACGGAACGGTGAGGAAGACTCAAACTGTCATTCCACCAAGCACACTGGTGGCAAGGCCACGGCCAGAGGACTCAAGATCACTCTCTTCCCTCCCTTTACCAGATGGCAGGAACACAGAAAGGCAAGAGGCACAGGGCAAAGCGCTTCTGAGCAGGGGAAGTGCAGATAGAGGGAAGAGGTAGGGTGGTGGGTCGGTGAGTCAAGAGAAAAAGGAGGTGTGCAAACATTTTCCCTCAGTGTTCTCTCACTTTGCCAAAGTCCAGGCATGGAAAGTGTCCTCATCAACCACACTTTCACCCTGCGGCAGCTGACAACTGCAAACGCCACGCGTGACCTTCCTCCCTGCCACCTGGACTTCTCCCTTGTGAATTTCTCAAGTTACCCAATGAGAAGTCTTGGGTGAGGCTGTGCAAGGCTATTCAGAGTGAAGTATTGTGAGGCAAGACATCTGGGTATAAGCTTTAGTCCTTCTGGAACGACCCAGAGAAGCATGGAAAACCTACTTTATCTTCTGCAACTTCAAATTCCTCCCTTGTAAAATGAGGGGCCCAATGATTTGAAGGTCCTTTGAGCTCAAGAGTTGCAATATTTTTAAATTTATGACTGAAAGCACCTGCCTCTCTGCTCTCCCAAGGGCAACACCCATTCGTCTGCAAAGGAAAGGAGGCGGAGTGGCTGCTGACAGCCACTCAGGTCCCCTTTCCCACCAGCTCACCGTCCCTGGATGTTTAGCACTAATCGTTAATCTCACATCTGACCCCTTTCCAGAGAGCGGCCCTCTACTGAAGAGGGCAGTGACTAACTGTCAGGGGTTCCAAAAGGCAGACCCCTTGTCTCCAGGTGGGGTCACCTCTCCAATAACTCACTCTCCCCCTCCCCCTCCCCCAAAGAATCAGACCGAGGCTGGTCTCCAGCTGAAAACCCGAGGTGTACCTGGGCCACCTGACGGCTGTAGGGGATCATTCGTTAACACCCGCTCCTTTGGATCAAAGATTATTTTCAGCAATAACCACAAAACAAAATAAGTGATAATAACAGAAAAGAAACATAGACTGTGAATATTTTCTTTCCTGAACTTTGTATATAGAATCTACACAATCATGTCAATAAGGAACAAAAACATGACTGCACGAAAACCACAAAGTGTTAGATTAATATTTTTTAATCACTTAATGTATTTTTTTTTCTACAAGAAGGGGGAAAATGTCTCTCTTTTGGTCTCTCTCAGTAACGAAAACCAACATGACATTTCCTGTTTTCAAGTGTCAGCTTCTATGGATCTGTCACTGACTCCACCAAAATCAGGGCTTTTCGTATAGTCATGTTACTGGACAGTGCAGCTGTATCTGTCCATCTATCTTTACTCATAGTTTATCCAGGAACACTTTTTATTAATTTCAAAAAGTTTCTTTCACATGAAGCAAGATGTATGAATAAGCACACACGAGGTGGCTGGCAGAATATACACCTAACCTGGATGCATGCAGGATGAAAGGGAATTGCTTTCCTGCAGTTTCTAACTTTTCCACATGTAATTTCCTTACAGCCAGGAAAAAAAAAAAAGGATAACACCTGTCTCCAAAATCACATTTGGCCGCCCTGAAGGGTACATTTCAATGCAGTGACCATGTAGAAATCTGGGAGGCGGGATAAACAGAGACAGCCCTATTTTGTTGGGAAACCAGGAAGAGAAACTGCATATGAGCCAGATCTACGGGACAGTGCACACCTCCATCCTTCGTTCTAAAGAGGGATGGTTTCCCATGTGCCTCACTTTCCTGCTAGCCTCTCCCAGATTGGAATGAGAAGGGAAGCTTGCATTTGCTGAATCACACAAGGACACGATTTAGGCTACCCTGAATACGCACCTACTTCTCCTTGGACCTTGCAAACATGGGGGTCAGGTCGGGGGAGTTGCAAGACTGGCTCCATTCATTTAATTCTGAATTACAAAAACCACAAGACCAGGCCACCGTGTTGTAGAGAAACAGCAACACACAGTCTGGGACTGAAGACAAGTTTCCTTTAGTGTTTCACTGATTACTGGAGAATTAATAAAACGATTTGATTCTACGGTAGTAATTGGAGGTATTCTTCTCTTTGGAGCCTTAATGAATAATCAAAAGCACCTCTTTGGGAATACTGGGGAAGCCAAACAGATTAGGCAGGTCACAAACGTGCCCGCTGGTGCTGTCCCAGATCTTGACTGCAAAGTCTGCACAGGAGGGAGACATCTCCGAATAAGATATAATTTAATGTGCCAACAAGCTCTTTCACCGTTGGACCAGTTACATGTTGGGTGAACGGCACCGCTTCAAAAAGGCTGAGGGCTTTTTGAAGATCCTTACGCTCGGGGGCTCTTACCAGCAGTTGGCACTCGGCATAAGCCCCGTCTCCCAGAATGGATGGCAGACTTGGGCCACCCGTTCCAGCCCTGCTTCATCACGCAGAGTACGGAGAGGAGGGAATTGGTAATTGCCTGTGAAGAGCCCCCGCACTGATCTGAAGTTATCTGGCCCCTTTTGGGGACCCATCCACATTTGTGTAAAATTTAGTAGGCACTTTGGGGTCAAGAATGAAGCAATCTGGATTTTTATGCAGCTCTGTAACTTCTTGTGGGACCTTTGGGCCAGTAGCCAAGCTTCAGTTTTCTTGCCCATAAAATAAGGGAGGAGTAAACCTGCCCTATTATCATCTCACAGGAGCATCTGCAGAAACAAATGGGACTTTTTTATTATTATGTGATGGGGTCATAGTTCCCACATTATCCGACACACACGCACACACAATCACGCACCCCACGCTCTGCAGGCCTCCGAAATAACTCCCAGCGCTTCGTCCCGGCAGAGACAGGGCCCACCGCGGACCTTGGAGGGTGCAAGGTCCCCCTATGGAACAGAACAGATCCTTCACTCACCAACGGGTCTGTTGTCCTCAATGCTGGGCCCCTGACTGAGGGGATCCCACCTCCAGGTGGGCCCTCGCAGGCTTGTTTCCACTGCTGTTTTGAATTTCCAGGCTTCAGCTCTACTGCATAAGGGCTGTGCTTGTTAAATTTCCTCTCCGAGGCACTCAGCCCAGTGCCACATACATTAATACCCACGACTTCATGATGATGGATGTGTCCTTTGGTAATAATGTGCATAATCTCTCCCCTCTGAACAGCAAGTGTCAACGCATCTTTGTTGTAAAGGCTGGGACCTGACATGTGATAAACCAGGCCATTTAAAACACAGGACTCTCCTCTCTCGGGCTCTTTCTTTGCCCTGCTCCAATCAAACCAAGAACCACCTTCCCAATGCCAGGCATAATCTGTCTGCGCTTACTGAGGAAGTTTGTTTGGTTTTTTTAAATAAATAAATAAATGTATGTATGTATGTATGGCTGCGTTTGGTCTTTGTTGTTGCGCACGGGCTCTCTCTAGTTGCAGCGAGCCGGGGCTACCCTTCACTGCGGTGTGCGGGCTTCTCATTGCGGTGGCTTCTCTTGTTGCGGAGCACGGGCTCTAGGTGCGCGGGCTTCAGTAGTTGTGGCACGTGGACTTCAGTAGTTGTGACTCGAGGCTCTAGAGCACAGGCTCAGTAGTTGTGGCACACGGGCTTAGTTGCTTGGCGGCATGTGGGATCTTACCAGACCAGGGCTCGAACTCGTGTCCCCTGCATTGATTGGCAGGCGGATTCTTAACCACTGCGCCACCAGGGAAGTCCAGATTAAGATTCTGATTTTGGCACAGCAGAGAACGTTCCCTTCGAAGGACAGCTACCCATTGGTGTTTAAGTAAAGGACCGATTTTAAGAGGGAAGCTAAAAATACCCTTCTTCCCTCTCCTTGAAATAAATCACGTCTCTTGAAATTTCTTCCCTTCATTCCTGACTTTCTGAAAACATGAAGTTAGCAAAATAAAAGGGATCAGGCTAATCACACACATTTGAATCTAAAATGCTGCAAATAAATACATTTAGGAAAGAAAAACAGCTAAAGTGTCCAATTTAGAAGAGTTTGAAAACAGAAACAATTAAAATACACTGGGAATGTAAAGCTGAGGTCTCAAGCTTGTCCATCACTTTGGAAACTCTCATTCATGCTCTGTGTACCCTCCTCCCTCCCACTCAGTCCACACCTCTTCCTCGACCCCTCACACATTTCCCAGGCACCATGCGAGTTCTGAAGCTCTGCCCCCAAACCAATGCTCACCATGACCTGCCCTAGGGAGGCACGGGGAAAAGGGTGAGAGAGCCGGGGTCAGGAGGCCTGGGTTTCAGCCTGGGCCCTACCATTTACCAGCTGTGTGCTCCTGGGCAAGTGGTTTCACCCACTTGAACCTGGATTCTTCAGGTGATAACCTGCCCTTCCAGAGAGGCCCAAAAAAGTTACATGAGATGATGTGGACAAGTGACTCAAACAGCAGAGAGCCGTGCCCGGGTTGGGATTTTTCTTAGGACTTCTCAGCCTTATCAAGCCTTTCTTCCATCCTGAGCCCATGGCTCAGATGCACTCAAATGGTACCTTCTTTTTGACACTTTCCTCAAGCAGATCACTAATGGCACCACCTGCCGCCCCCACTCTCCTGGTACTTACTGTGTCTCCCAGCCCACAGACCCTCATCCTTTCCCCTATATTGTGTCCCACCTCCTTAAACAGTGCTCGAGGGCATGGTGTGTCTAAGTCCCCACCTTGATTCCCAGTTTCCGGGGAAGGCAAGGAGCTAGTCATATATGTCTCTGAGCACCAGTGTAGACCAACACCATCAGAAGTTGCTCAGTAGATATCTGCTAAATGAAACAGTCAGGAGTCCAAAAAACAAAGACCTCTGGGGTTTGAAACAGGAAAAAGAGAAGCACAAGTCTGAGAACTGGCAAAACCGATACTGAATAAGAGAGGTCTATCCAGCAAAACACACCGTGTAGAGAGATGGGAAGTGGCCCACTTCAGGGGAGACCTGGCCCCCAAATAATTTATTGACAAGGACCTACTGTATAGCACAGGGAACTCCGCTCAATATTCTGTAATAACCTAAATGGGAGAAGAACTGGAAAAAGAATAGATCCATGTATATGTATAACTGAATCACTTTGCTGAACTTTGCTGTACACCTGAAACTAACACAACATTGTTAATCAACTATAAAATAAAAATTAAAAAAAAAGGAACTCTGCATTGACTATTTCAGCAAAAATCAGTGACCACTATGCTAGATTTTTGGGAGGAGGGTGTGTGATTGAGTTTTCATATGCTAGAATACTTATCGTGACTTAACTTTTTATCCTTGGTGATAGTCACACTCTTTCATGCAGATACTAGTGGAAATAGAGTCAGATTCAAGTCCTTCGAGAAGTCCCACCTCTGAAATGGATATGGGGCCCTGCCATGTGATTCAAAATAAAATTTCACTTCTGAGAACAATAGAAACTTTTATGTTGAAAATAACGAAAATAATTTCTTTCTGTATTTCCTGATTTTACAAATTAGGTGAAGTTGAATTTTGCTTTCGGTGTATGGTTTGTCCGGAGGGTACCACTGCTTCACTGGAACCTCATACAGTGCCTAACCTAACTGATGAAGTGCACCCCAAAGTGGGATGCACAAGGAGATCCAGGGGATGTAAGAAAAAAATGAGAAAATATTTGTTTGTAGTTTTCAAGGTTTTTAGAATGTACGTAACATTATTATAGTATTGTTCATTTTTATCAATAAATTAATATCCGTAGATTTGGGGGGGGGGGTCATGCTCAAATTTTTTTTCATTGACATGGCTGTAACAATCGAAAGCAAACTGAAAGCCAGGTAGCAAACCAGCCCTAAACAGATGCTTGCAAATAACTACTGGCCCACAGCAAAATAAAGTGGGCATGTCAAATTCTACTGGCATCTGTTTTTCCTAGAAGGAAGGGTTGGAAATAAACTGATAAACCACACCAGTGCGTCATCTGTCTTGGTCATTTGCAGTTCTCAGTTTAGAAGGAGGAAGTGTAAAAGGAGAATGATGTGATCTCCCAAATTCCAACAGGAAGTGAAAAAGGGAAAGCGAGTGTCCTCATTAAAAAGGTTCAAAAGAGAAGGCATTTGCTCTCCTGTGTCCTTGACAGAATTTCTGAGCTCAGGGCTACATAGCTTCTCTACAAGAGAGTTTCCTAATACCCACTTATGCAAAAACAGAAATATTCCCAATTTATTATAGGAGCAGCCTGCCATATTCCACATTAGTTCTCATTTCATATTTATTCAGGTCACCTTCACACACCATTAACTCAGTTACTCACCATTAGATACTACATGTGCACCATTGTGGGCCTCTGCGTCTCTAGGAAAAACAATCACCAGGGAACCTGTCTAGCTGCTAGGTCTGAAAGTTCAGCTGGTAAAGCATATGGAGACAGCAGAGGGGCTGAGGCTTAACTCCACTTAAAAACTGTAAAGTGAGAAAGCTTTCCTTTAAAAAAGGAGCAAATCTGGAAAAGGCAGAGGGGGCCAGCTGAGTGCAGATGTTATCCAGGTCTCTTTCCTTAGATGAGTTTCCAGATGTTCCCAAACTTAGCATTTATGAAATTTAAATCGGCTAATTTTAAAAGTCAATATAATATCAGTAGGAATAACTTCGACAGACTGAAAAACATCCACTATATTTAAATTGAGTTTGTAAAGACACTTAATTAGAATATCACCACTACAAGCACCGATGAACTAATGGATCTAGGCAATGATTTTTAATGGCTGAGAACATCTAGAAAAGCAAGATAACCAGACTTCTGTACCTCCTGATGGTAACCCCCAACCACACCTCCAAAGTAGCCTTGCAAAAAGTCAAACCTGAATTTGATCAAACTGGAGTATCTTATCTACCAATTTCAGAAAATAAAGTAGGGAGAGAAAGACGGCAAATCACACCATAGGTATGCGATTAGTAAAATTCAGACTGTGGGAAACTCTGCAGGATAAATAACCTGGTTTCTTCAACAAATAAACTTCCATTAAAAGAGAGTTGAGGAACGTACCCAATCACAATGTGAGGATCTTATTTGCATCCTGACTGAATATAATGAAAAAATTATGAGACTAATCTAAGAAATCTGCACACTGTGTATTCAAGGTTAAGAACTTACTAGTAATTATTTTTAGGTGCAATAACGGTATTGTGGTTAAATTGTTTTGCATCCTTATATTTTGGAAGTACACACTGAAATACTTAGGGATGAAATAAGAAGATGTCTTGGGGCTTCCCTGGTGGCGCAGTGGTTGAGAGTCCGCCTGCCGATGCGGGGGACACAGGTTCGTGCCCCGGACCGGGAAGATCCCACATGCCGTAGAGCGGCTGGGCCCGTGAGCCATGGCCACTGGGCCTGCGTGTCCGGAGCCTGTGCTCCACAACAGGAGAGGCCACAACAGTGAGAGGCCCGCGTACCGCCAAAAAAAAAAAAGAAGATGTCTTGGATTTGCTTCAGAATAATCTGGGGACGGGGGATAAAGATGAAATGTGACTGGCCATGAGTTGATAATTGGTGAAGCTGGGTGAGGGGTACATGGGGGCTCATTATAGTGTTCTTTTATTAGATATTTTCCATGGTAACTACACATGAGTCACTATATTTTATTTTGAGAAAAGCTTTGAAACACTCTGAAGTGTTCAAACACTCTTTTCTGCTGCCCTTGACTTTTGGGGGAAGAGGTGGCAACTTTTGAGGTTTAGACTCCTCTAAACTTACTAAAATTTTAGTTCTTTGCCTCTCTTTTTTTCATCTTTTGTGCATCCTTCCAAAATCCAAGGCTCTGACCCCCATGAGGTCAAGGTAACGATTTTTGTGTTTCCTAATTTCTCATCACTGGGATTGCCGTAATCACAGAATTAATTGTACATATGGGAAGTATCCTGATTCCTCAACAATCACCTAATCAGTCATTTTCCCTTGGGGGTTTGCAGGCATAGTCTTCCATTCATAGACATAGTTTTTCTTCTGGCTTTGAAGCTCTCGGGTACACACTGAATACTCAACTCTCTGTGGCTACGAGAGGGCTCCTTCCTCCCAATATGCCTGCCCCTTCTCATTCTCTTTCACCAAACAACTCCTCCGAGTTGCTCAGGACTGGGTCAGGATGAGTGTGATACCTCCTCGCCCTCCAGCATGAGGTGACAAGAGCCTGCCAGCTGCTCTGTTCTCAGCTGAACGGGACTTCTAGCAGCCACGTTAGTGGGCGTGGTGCCCCGTGTGCTGGGCTCTGCCTGTACTGGGACTTTTTATGCAGCTTTTCAGTTAATCCTCACGACCACCTTAGAAGGGAGGGACTGCTGCTGCCACCTTACAGATGAACAAACTGAGGCTCAGAGAGATCAAGACACCTGTCTAAGGTCATCTAGTAAATGACATGGCAGAATCAGGATTGGAAAAAAGCTCTTCACCATGGCTCTATGAAAGGTAGTGTCTGTGCCAGCTTATTTAGTAAAGAGAGTATATCATACATATCTTTTATCTGGCCAAGTGGTCTTTGACATACTCCTACTGTGATTAACATTTTTTTGTTCTTTATTTTTATCTTTACCCCAACTTTTGTTTATCTGGAGATGTCCCACACAGGCATATTTTCTGGGCATCCTCCCTACCCTTCATTTAATACAAAGAGTAACTCAGCACATATCTCCTCTGTGGCAGAAAGAGCTGGTGGTTACACTCTTCCTGCTTAAGAACAGAACTCCACTTTTATTTAGGGCAGCAATAGTTCCAGATAAAAGGTCACGTTTTCCAGTCTCCTTAGCAACTGGGGGTAGGTCAAGACTGGGTACAACTTTCAAGAGAACTCTTTAAAGATGGCTGCCTCACCAGAGATGTACCCTTTCTATCCTTCCCTCTTGCATCCTAAGTGGGTTGAAGACCTAATGGCTGGAGCTCCAGCACCCATACTGGATCAAGAGGTAACTTTGAGGACAGGTGCCATTACTAAGATGGCTGAGTAGAAGGACAAAAACAGCCTGGATCCCAGATGATAGACCACTAAAACAGCCCTAAGTTGCCTGTCATACCTAGAGAAAAACAAAACCCTTAATTTGTTTAAGAAATTATTTATTTTTTTGGTGTGTGCATAATCTAATATTCACATTTGAATGCAGTTCCACATTTAGTTAATACACCCACCCATTGCAACATTCCAACCTGGGGGACCTTTAAAGCCAAAATTTTATCTATGTAGTTACTCATTTGAATGGCATTTCTAACACCGCTGAGGTCACTCTTCCCTTTCTCATTTTCCATCAATGGCTTGTTCAAACATTTCACATTTTACCTCTGACAGCTGCTCATACCCTGACACTTAACCGTCTCTCTATACTCCGGCCACAAGCTAATTCTGGACACTTAGAAATAACCCATTATTGGGCTTCCCCAGTGGTGCAGTGGTTAAGAATCCGCCTGCCAGTGCAGGGGACATGGGTTTGAGCCCTGGTCCGGGAAGATCCCATATGCCGCAGAACAACTAAGCCCGTGTGCCACAACTACTGAGCCTGAGCTCTAGAGCCCATGAGCCACAACTACTGAGCCCATGTGCCACAACTACTGAGCCTGCGCTCTAGAGGCTGTGAGCCACAACTACTGAAGCCCGCACGCCTAGAGCCTGTGCGCCTCAACAAGAGAAGCCACCGCAATGAGAAGCCCACGCACCACAACGAAGAGCAGCTACCTCTTGCCACAATTAGAGAAAGCCCACGTGCAGCAACGAAGGCCCAACACAGTCAAAAATAAATAAATAAAATAAATTTATTTTTTTAAAAAAAGAATTTGGTCAACTCAAACATTAAAAAACAAACAAACAAACAGAAATAACCCATTATTTTACTGTGCATCAATTTTTGGCTCTGACACCCTTTTGAGGATTTCTGCCAGCATACTGAAATGTTCCCAGTGTTTACTGTGATGTGATTCTGGCAGATTAACAAGGTGCTACTTACACCTTATCTCACCTTCCACAAGACTGTTGTCGCTTAGCACAGCTTCTGCTGAGCTGCTCCATATTTTCTCTAGTAGGACCAATATGACCTCATTTTATATGCCCTGAGCAAAAAATGCTAGATTTATCTTTCTTTTCACAACATTTATCAAAGTCTAATTTTCTGTATTTCTTCTTCCTCCTGAGACTGCTCAATATTCTTCAACTCCAGTGGGTTTGTTATCTTTCTCTAGTGTTGTATTGTTAAGGGTGTTTCATTTTCTTATTGTCATGCCCTATACATGTGTTGATATATATTTATAAATACCCAACCTTATATGTGGCTTTAAAAAAATTATAGACGTATGTCTAGAACTTGGTCTTTGAGGCTTACCTCACCACCTCAAATTTTGGTGGAATAAAACACAGTATTGTCCTCCATTCCCAGTTTGTTGGATGTACATTTGCACATGATGGAGCCCATCTGAACTGAACATGCCACTCAATCAGCAGCTGAGAATTTCTCCAGTTGGGAGCCGGAAGTGAGGGGCTTTAAATGGTACAGGAAGGACTAGGTACTTAATAACCTTCCAGTCACCCTTTTATTCTTCATTCTCTTTGCATTTAATATATACTGCAATATATACACGCTGTCTTGACATAAATGCTGACCTGCAATTTTTAATGCTCATTTGATATCCACTTGTGTTTTTGGCCAGTTATTGGGATTCAGATTCTCCTGCCCATACTGCTGTTTAATACGTAACATTATTTGGAGAAAGGTAAGAAGTGAGAGAGTCTAAAGGAGGAAGTACAGTCAGTTCTGCTAAAATGCATGTTTCTTCAATATTAATAAGCTCCTACATGGGGAAAACTAGGGAATGACGTGAACAGACCACTTTAGCGGCTTTGGCGCATATGCGATTTTTTTCCCGGCACATTAATATTCTGTAGAATCACTAACAGCAGCTGAATGCAAAAGAAACTCACTCAACTGCATGCAATAAGCCACAGAGGGACAGAGGACTGCGCACCACACCTGTTCTCCCCCCTGGCTCAGGGCGGCGGCCATGGGCTCTGTCTGGGAAGTGCTCCCGTGGGGTCTCTTCCATCACTGTGCATCTTACCGAGCTTCCATGAAATGGAAGTAGCCTCAAGTCATCCTAACCTCCCCTCCTGCACAAGCATACTGATTTGACTTTTCTAAAGGTAAAGTTAGGTAGTTATTATAGTATTTACTTTTTAGGTTCTAAATGTGTCTTTTTCAACCCTGCTGCAATTTTTATTAGGAGTGTTATTTTTTATAATGGCTGTGGTTCAGAGTGTTTAGATTTGAAGTGGACTGGTCTGACCCTATTTTTCTCCTAAGTTCTGTTATTTTTAGTGTGTGACTTCGCAGTTGGAGATGTCTTGGGAATATAGATATCATGATATAGCACAAGGGCTTGTGCATACAACTTCAAAAAGGTAATGGTGGCACCAAAAGTAAATTGAGGAATTTAAAATAAATTTGTATTTGTAGAAATCAGATAGTTATTAATCCATCAAATTGTTTTAAAAGCTGAGATTTGATTTTACAAACATTTTGTGCTTTAGAAGATCCAGGAGCTTGGGGTCTTACACACCAGAGGATTGGCCAGGATTAAACAAGTGAACAAAGAACCCTTGAAAAACTGACCCAGTTACATTCAACACATTTACTTTAAAGCCAGGCTATAGGCAAGCCCTCAAGGACAGTGGGAAAGGGTAGGACTAGAAGCAGTGGCTCCCTAGAGGGACAGCTAAAAAGGCAAGAGACTGGGGAAAAGCTGGCATTTGAGTCAGGGGTTCACAACTTTTTTCTTAAAGGGCCAGATAAATATTTTAGGCTTTGTGAACTAATAAACAAATTCAATAAAGTTGCAGGATACAAAATCAATACGCGAAAATGTTACACTTCTATACACTAATAATGAACTATCAGAAAGAGAAATCAAGAAAATAATGCCATTTACAATTGCATCAAAAAGAATAAAATACTTAGGAATGAATTTAAGCAAGGAGGTGAAAGACTTGTATATTGAAAATGACAAGACATTAATGAAAGAAACTGAAGAAGACACAAATAAACTGAAAGATATTCCATGCTCATGGATTGGGAGAATATTGTTAAAATGTCCATACTACCTGAAGCAATCTACAGATTCAATGCAATCTCTATCAAAATTTAAATGGCCTTTTCCACAGATATAGAACAAATAGTCCTAAAATTTGTATGGAACCATAAAAAACCCCAATTAGCCAAAGCAATTTTGAGAAAGAACAAAGCTGGAGGTATCACACTTCTTGATTTCAAATTACATTACAAAGCTTTAATAATTAAAACGGTATGGTACTGGTATAAAACCAGACACGGAGATTAATGGAACAGAATAGAGAGCCCAGAAATAAATCCATGTATATATGGTTAAGTAACTTATGACAAAGGAGCCAAGAATATACAACTGGAAAAGGAGTCTCTTGAATAAATGGTGATGGGAAGATTGGACAACCACATGCAAAAGAATGAAACTGGACTATTTTCTTACACCATACACAAAAATTAACTCAAAATTGAATAAAGACTTGAACATAACAAATGAAATCATAAAACTCCTAGAAGAAAACATGGGCGGTAAGCTCCTTGACGTTGGTCTTGGCGATAATTTCTTGAGTTTGACACCAAAAGCAAAAGTGACAAAAGCAAAAATGAACAAGTGGGACTACACACTCTGAAAAGCTTCTGCACAGCAAAGGAAACCATCAACAGAATGAAAAGACAACCTACTGAATGGGAGACAATATTTGCAAATCATATACCTGATAAGCGGTTAATATTCAATATATATAAAGAACTCATACAACTCAATAGAAAAAACCCTCAAACAATCTGATTAAAATATGGGCAGATCTGAATAAACATTTTCAGAAGATACAGAGAAGAAGATATAGAGATGGCCAACAGGTACATAAAAAAAGATGCTCTACATCATTAATAATCAGGGAAATGCAAATCCAAACCACAAGGAGATATCACCTCACACATGTTGGAATGGTTATTATCAAGAAGACTAGAAATAACAAGTGCTGGCGAGGATGTGGAGAAAAGGGAACCAAACCTTGTACATTGTTGGTGGGAATGTAAATGGTGCAGACATTATGGAAAATAGTATGGAGGTTCCTCCCCAAAATTAAAAACAGAACTACCATGTGATCCAATAATTCCACTTCTGAGTATTTATCCAAAGAAAACGAAAATACTAATGTGAAAAGACATATGCACTCCCATGTTTATTGCAGCATTATTTACAATAGCCAAGATATGGAAGCAACTTAAGTATCCAATGATGGATGAATGGATAAAGAAAATGTGATACACACACACACACACAACAGAGTATTATTCAGCCTTTAAAAGAACGTAAATTCTGACACATGCTACAACATGGATGCACCTTAAGGACGTTAAGTGAACTGAAATGAGCCAGTCACAAGAAAAAATACTGTATGATTCCATTTATATCAGATACATAGAGTAGTCAAATTCAGAGACTGAAAGTAGAATGATGGTTGCCAGGGGCTGGGAGGGAGAGAGGAATGGGGAGTTGTTTAATGGGTACAGAGTTTCAGTTTTGCAAGATGAAAAGAGCTCTGGAGCTGGATGGTGCCTGCACAACAACGTGAATGTATATTTAGTATGTGTGTGTATGTGTGTGTGTGTATATGTATACACACACACATTTTACACACATATATATACGCACACACACACATATGTGGTGTATACATATACAATGGGATATTATTCAGCCATAAAAAAGAATGAAATCTTGTCATTTGTGGCAACATGGATGAACCTTGAGGGCATTATGCTAAGTGAAATAATAAGTCAGACAGAAAAAGACAAATCCGGTATGATCTGCCTTACATGTGAAACCTAAAATCATGTATTTCTCACATGTCACAAATTACTATTCTTTTTTGATTTGTTTTCAACCGTTTAAAAACATAGAAACTATGCTTAGCTCAGGGGCCATACCAAAACAGGTGGTGGCTTGTGGGCCAGAGTTTGCCAACCCTGATTCAGAGCTCTGAGATGTGTTAAGGATGAGATTAACCACTGTATTATAAATAACAACTGGATACGAAGTGGATAAAGTGGACCATGGCAGTACTGACAAGAGCCTGGGGCAGCCAGGAAGACAACTTCCAAAGCAAATCTTTTAGTGAAGTACATACAGCTCAATAGCTAGGTTAGTAACAGGTCCTTGACTAATTTTTCCTTTCAGTGATTGATTTAAATTAGGGATATTGTGTTTTATAAGAAAAATAGAAAGTTCACTAAATTATTTACTACTGTTTAAGTAGATAGACAATTAATGCTGTATCAATATGTTAATAGGTGATCACAGCTACTCTCCTTATTTACAGCAGATATCACTGTTCATTGTTTCTTATTTAACTAAAGAGGGATAAGTAGTTTATCAGCTAAAAGAATCCTTTAAAGTACACAAAAAGGAAAAGTTATACCTATACACCAGTAATGTTTTATTTTAACTTAAAACTATAATGCAATCACTACCATTTCTTTAAAGTATTGTGTAAACTGAAAAATACTTGTAGAGCAATGTAAATGCAGCCTCAAAACTCTTATGAATTTTCCCATTATTTTACTATTGTTTCAACCACCCATAATTGAACAGTGAATCATTTTTCAGAGGACTCCCTTGGACCAAATCCTTCCAAAGCTACAATCTAAGTTTGTACAGAAGTGATTGTTAATTTTCACACTTATATATATATCAGTTGACATAATATTTAATGAAATTATGTAATTACAAGTATGTGGCATAAACAGGTTTGGTAACAGACACACCTGACGTTTGATATGCACACAATTTTAATGGTGGATGCCTCAAATTCCAAGGGCTGTTGGCCTCAGCACATTTGACAAGGAAATGGCAGATGTAGGTTACTCAGGCCTTTGAGAAGTGGGGGCCGGTCAAGATAACTTTTGTTCTACTCTCAATTTTCCAGTATATCCTCAAGTCTCTGGAATACCTTAGAATCATCTGGGAGGCAGAGGCTGAAAAGCTCTATCTAAGTTTGGTTCCCCTACTATCTGTATCAGACTCACCTAGAATATCTGTAATCCTCATGCCCTGCACAGCCTTCCTGCATCCAAATCTCTAGGGGTGGTACCTGCTTTTGCCCAGTTTCTGGGTGATCCTGATGCACACTACATTTGAAAACCACCCTTGCCTGGCAGCCTCATCCTTCCCATGAGACACAATCGTGGTGGTCAACCTTGGCCGCATACTGTAATCACCTAGGGAGCTTTTATCAGGCAGGCAGAGATTCTGATCTAACTGGTCTGGGGTGGATGGCAGCCTGGGCACTGGGATTTTTGACAGCTGTCTAGGTAACTCAAAGAGCAGCACTGAGGGCTGAGAAACATCGCCACACTCCAGGGCTAACATTACTGATGGGGCCAGCTCATAAAGACGCTTCTGAATTCCCCAAAACCTAAACTTATTTCATACCACCAGGGTTTATTAGGCAAATAATGTTTTTCATTATAATATACATTACTAATGTGTTTTTTACCATAAAAGACCTATGTTCATACTTAAGCAGGGCCGAGGGAATGCACACAGCTACAAATCAACTTCTAAAGAACAGCAAATTGAAATGATGGACAGAACAAACCTCTAAAGGCCAAGTTTCCAAGAGCTGATTGCAAGGTTTGAAGAAGCTAAGACTAAGATATGCATCTGAGAGCCTGGGCAGCATTTTCAAAAAACGTTTGCATTTCTGAAGCCAATCGCTCTTTCCAGACACTTAACTGGGTACGTGGAATCACAGACATTTTAGAAAGTCTTATAATCAGGCCAAAGACATGAATTCAAACTCCCCATGATTCAAGAAGAATTCAAAACTCATTTCCACAAAAAATGACACAGGCTCTTCTATTTGTAAGGACTTTACTGGAATTTGGGGGAGGGGGCAGGTGTACGTAAAAAGAGAGTACCCTGTCCATCGTTCTCAGTTTCCTTACCTTATTTTATCATTGCTCATAAAAAGTTTCACCGTACTACTATACTATGTATTTACTTAGTGGTTTATCACCGCCTTTTTCCTTACTAGAATATAAGTCCCATGAAGGCAAGCTTACGACCTATTTACTTTTGCAGTACCAGACCTCAAAATACTGTCTGGCATACAGTACACATCTATTCTGAATGAATGAATGAATGAATGAATGAAACAAGGTTGTTGCCTTCTGGAAAGTTAGAAATTGAATATAACCCACTTGGCTGCAGTGGGGCAGACACAAAGCAGCTAAATACGGCAACATCTAACCATATGCGTGGCAGTGAAAGCAATATGGAATTAAGACATAATTGCAAAAATGATGGCTTCCACTCTGGCAAGGCACCAACATTTACACTCTGCTCTCGTCAGATTTTGACAGCATACCTGCCAGGTAGATGAGGAAACTGAAGCTTGGAGAAGACAGGTGGCTTACTGACAGCTACAGCGCTGGAGGTGAGGGGAGAGGGGAGGGGTCTGCCCTCCCCTTTCTTTCTTTCTTTTTTTTTTTTTTTGCGGTACGCAGGCCTCTCACTGCTGTGGCCCCTCGCGCTGCGGAGCACAGGCTCCGGATGCGCAGGCTCAGCGGCCATGGCTCACGGGCCCAGCCGCTCCGCGGCATGTGGGATCCTCCCGGACCGGGGCACGAACCCGCGTCCCCAGCATCGGCAGGCGGACTCTCAACCACTGCGTCACGAGGGAAGCCCCTCCCCTTTCTTAAATAGACTCCCGGAAGCACAAGCAAGGCCAGGGAGGGTGTACCTACATTTTAGTGGCCTAAAGCTGAGCCCAGATACAGACAACTGTTTTTCCTTAAAAGGCTAACTTAAGTACAACCATAAACGCTGAGTACTGGTGTGATGTCATAAGATAATACTAGTTACCATTTACTAAGCAATTACTATGTGCCAGCTACGCTAACGCGTATTTCTAATTTACTCCTTTCAACAGTCCTGTGAGATGAGTATTGTGATCCCTGCTTAGCAGATGAAGTTTTAAAAACTTGCTGTGTAAAGAGCAGATATGGGAGAGGATGGACCAGAAAATGATCTCGTAATCCCTTTCTTAGTGCTAAAAAAATCTCCGGGTCTAAATGACACCTTCCTTGACTTAGAGGAAAGGAAGCTGCCCACAAGCCTTCCTTGAAACTTACTATGTGGCAGACACTAAATGAACCATTCCCTGACCTTCCTTATTTCATCTCTGCAGCCCTATGACCCAGGCACTGTTGGTGTCATTCTTGTTTTACAGATGGGAAAGCTGGGTTTATGGAGGTTTAAAGGTGCCCAGGGCCACAGAGCAAGTGATAGAGTTAAGACCAAGTCCAGAATCCCATGGCTAATCCCTTGCAAATAAATGCAAGATGCAAAGCACTTTCATTTCCCCCTTTTCCCTTTCACTGCAAAATGCTGGACTTGCTGTTGAGAGGGTGTGGAATCAACAGCACGTTCCCCTGGCCCATTTCATCCACATGTTCACATATCATTTCTTAAAAGATTATTTTGTTCCCACTGTGGCCAGAGCCTGGCTGGGCACCGAGTTTCAAATGTGAACAAGACCACAGGTGCTTGCCCTCAGGCAGCCTGCCATGCAGCCCACAGCTGCTTGCTGGTAAAACAAGTCCCAATCCCATCAGAGGCAGCACTCGCCCACAGAACCACTTTCTCTGGGTTTCCAGGTGCTGGCAGGCTGCCCCCGTCTGCTGGTTCTGCCTACGTGAAATTTAATTCTTTGAGCTCTATATCCAGCTGGAGGTGGGGAGCCCTCAAAAGTTACAGATGTTTCCTCCCAAGGACGAGAAATCGCTTAAACTGAGACCTCTGTGTCTATTCCTGAGCTGTGACTCATCTGTCTTTCGGGTCATGGCCAGAATAATGCTTCCTTCTTATCTTATTCCTGAAAGAAAAAAACTAGAGAGGGAACACTTGGCCCTGGAGACAAGTAACACTAGCAAGTCATCATAAAATAAAATATTCAGAACAAACGCATATGCATTTCTGCAAGGCCCTGAGCAAATATTTCTAAACTGTTTCATCAAGCCCTGTTAATTCATCACACAGCAACAACCTAAAAACAGGGAGAAAGAATCAAGAGAAGCGTGAGAACAGGATGGATGAGCAGGGCAGTGAGGAAAGAGCAGAGACTAGAGAGAGAAAGGGGGAGATGCAGAGGAGGTAAGGCAAGAGGCTTGAAGCCAGGTGGACCCACATGAGAGTGTGGATTCAGAGTGGAAAGGACTCACGAATCACCCAGTCCAGTCACCTACAGAGAGCCTGAGTGCCCCAACAATTGACGGAGTGACTACCAGATGCCAGGCACTCCACTAAATGTTTTCACGTCTAAAAATGATCTCACTCCCTAACACCATACACAAAAATAAACTCGAAATGGATTAAAGACCTAAATGTAAGGCCAGACACTATAAAACTCTTGGAGGAAAACATAGGCAGGACACTCTATGACATGAATCTCAGCAAGATCCTTTTTGACCCACCTCCTAGAGAAATGGAAATAAAAACAAAACTAAACAAATGGGACCTAATGAAACGTAAAAGCTTCTGCACAGCAAAGGAAACTATAAACAAGATGAAAAGACAACCCTCAGAATGGGAGAAAATATTTGTAAACGAAGCAACAAAGGATTAATCTCCAAAATATACAATATTTTGTATTGTATACAAAATGCAGCTCAATATCAAAAAGCAGCTCAATATCAAAAAGCAAACAACCCAATCCAAAAATGGGCAGAAGACCTAAATAGACATTTCTCCAAAGATATACAGACTGCCAACAAACACATGAAAGGATGCTCAACATCACTAATCATTAGAGAAATGCAAATCAAAACTACAATGAGATATCATCTCACACCAGTCAGAATGGCCATCATCAAAAAATCCACAAACAATAAATGCTGGAGAGGGTGTGGAGAAAAGGGAACCCTCTTGCACTGTTGGTGGGAACGTATACTGATACAGCCACTATGGAGAACAGTATGGAGGTTCCTTAAAAAACTAAAAATAGAACTACCATACGACCCAGCAATCCCACTACTGGGCATGTACCCTGAGAAAACCATAATTCAAAAAGAGTCATGTACCACAATGTTCATTGCAGCTCTATTTACAACAGTCAGGATATGGAAGCAATCTAAGTGTCCATCGACAGATGAATGGATAAAGAAGATGTGGCACATATATACAATGGAATATTACTCAGCCATAAAAAGAAACAAAATTGAGTTATTTGCAGTGAGGTGGATGGACCTAGAGTCTGTCATACAGAGTGAAGTAAGTCAGAAAGAGAAAAACAAATATCGTATGCTAACACATATATATGGAATCTAAAAAAAGAAAAAGAAAAGAAAATGTTCCGAAGAACCTAGGGTCAGGACAGGAATAAAGACGCAGACATAGAGAACGGACTTGAGGACATGGGGAGGGGGGAGGGTAAGCTGGGATGAAGTGAGAGAGTGGCATGGACATATATACACTACCAAATGTAAAACAGATATCTAGTGGGAAGCAGCCGCATAGCACAGGGAGATCAGCTAGGTGCTTTGGTGACCACCTAGAGAGGTGGGATAGGGAGGGTGGGAGGGAGATGCTAGAGGGAGGAGATATGGGGATATATATATATATGTACAGCTGATTCACTTTGTTATACAGCAGAAACTAACACATCATTGTAAAGCAATTATACTCCAATAGAAATGTTTAAAAAAAAACAACTGATCTCAAGGAATCCAGATAACCGTGTCTGTTGTATATTACTCTCCCCATTTTGTAGTTGGGAACACCGAGGCTTAGATGAGTTCCGTGTCAGATGAAAGAGCTCACAGTGATTAAGTGGCAGAGCCTGGAAACGAATCCTGGTGTGTGTCTGAAGCCCATGCTTGTCATTGCTGGGTCCTGCCTCTAGGGTTCTATAGACATGTCTATGGCCGAATGGCCTGTTCAATATGACTTTGGTAAGGGTAAATAAGAGAGAGACAGAGACTGATTTTACGAGATGGGAACCTTGCCACAGGCTCTGCTTCCCCCAGCTCACACACTCTGCCCCGGCAACATGGTCCCCAACTCCCCCTCTCCCGCTTTAGGACCTGGGTGCTGCACAAGCCACTAGAGAACCAGATGCCACATCCTTTCCCTCCTGTGAGGTCTTTAATGCACCCTGTAGTGATAATGCTCTAGTGCCAGTTTCAAAGGAGAAATACTGCCAGGGTCCAGATCCACTGTCACAGAGCGATTAGAAAGGGTGAATTTGTACCTGAGCATTTGTACCTCAGTAAGCAGGCACCTGGCATATTGGCTTACCTTCCTGCTAAGGCCAGGGAACTTCCTGTATAGAGGCCTGAGCGCGGTTGAGAGTGGAGGGCTGGAAAAAGCACCTAGTTGTGTATTGGGTGTCGTAGATGCCACGCGGGTTTGGTTGAGGACTGTGCTGGAATTAAGCCCATGGTACCTGCTTGGACACATCTGCTCATCAGGCCAGTACGAGCATCAGCCAGCTCTCTGTAAAAGAGCAGCTGGCAACCATTCTGCTCTAGAAAACATGAGTAGAGAACAGGTGGGGAAAAGAGGACCGAATAAAGAAAAGCTTGATCAGTTTCGATGGCGGGAGCCCTCGGAATGACCAAGTGACATCAGGTAGGGGAGGAAGGGTCCCGGAGCACACAGATTTTTTACTTTATTTTCCTCAATATTGCCGACGATGTGTTCTACCTCCAAAGTGTCATCTGACTTTGATAAAGAGAAAGGGGTAAGTGAACGTGCCACAGACGCAAAATCCACTTCCCTTCCCTTCCACCTTGTTACAGGAATCCCAGTACCCTTGAGGATATTTGAATCCCGATTGAAAAGCCAATCACGACCGTCCGTTCCTCCACTTTCCCGGCCACCCTTGTGCCCAAGGATGGCCATGTGACCGCAGTCAGATAACAAGACCTATCAGGGGAAAACGAGCAGGGATGCTTCTGTTTCGGACAAAGGAACAGATGTGGCTGGCTCCAGCCCCATCACCCTCCTTTCTGCTTTGACCACAGATAGGATGCTTGCAGCTGCAGGAGTTTCTGTGACCAAAAGCCAGCCCACACATGGACCATCACTCAGGCCTCACAGAGGACATCCTCATCCTCAAAGTCCCGACATCTTCAAAAGCCACCTAGTTTTAAACTTTTTTTAAAAAATAAATGTATTATTTATTTATTTTTGGCTGCATTGGGTCTTCATTGCTGCACGTGGGCTTTCTCTAGTTGGGGCGAGCGGGGGCTACTCTTCGTCGCAGTGCATGGGCTTCTCATTGCGGTGGCTTCTCTTGTTGCGGAGCACGGGCTCTAGGCGCATGGGCTCAGCAGTTGTGGCACGCGGGCTCAGTAGTTGTGGCTCACGGGCTCTAGAGCGCAGGCTCAGTAGTTGTGGCGCACGGGCTTAGTTGCTCTGTGGCATGTGGGATCCTCCCAGACCAGGCTCTAACTCATGTCCCCTGCATTGGCAGGCGAAATCTTAACCACTGCACTACCAGGGAAGTCCCTAAGCTTCGTTTTCAAATTTCCCTCACTTTTCACTTGTCCGGGTCAGTATTTCTGTCTCTCCAAGCTCCCCAAGAACAGACATGTCTTTGTAAGTCCTGATACGCAAGTAGGTTCCTAAGGACTGGTTCTAGAACAATTGTTTTACATATAATGAAAATGGACAGGTTTCACCTTTAGACTTGGGACAGAGGCAAATGGTTTCACGCATTCAGTTCCACTAGTTCTACATATGGGATTTTAAGTCTCCACACAGAATCCTACAGAACTTTTCCTTGAAATCTATCGATGCCATCGTGGATATAGTCAGGCTCCTGGGATTTGAGGGAATGGGCAGGAGAAAGAGGAAGGAGTTACGGAGAGTCCACTTCTTGGGAGGCGGTCCAGTGTAGGGGCTGCAGTATTCAATACTTCAAATCTTGACTCAGCCACTTACTACATTCCTGCAGTATCTTAATCTCTGCCTCAGTTGCTCACTCGAAAATGGGGTTAATAACAGTACTGACTTGATAGAACTGTTGTGAGGATCATGCCTGGAACATAGGAAGTGCTCAAATATTAGCCATTTTCATCATCACCTCCCCAAGGAGCTCAAGCTCGTTAAACAGAATCAGGGAAGGGAGACACAAAAAGGTCAGCCAGCTATAAAAATTCCGATGGACAAGGGATAATTCCAGTGTTCCCTGGAGCTCTGCTGTCCCTGAGGCTGGACCAGGATTCTTGAGCAGGGTGGTGTGGGGGGGAGTCCCGAGTTATCTTGAGTACAGATGGACTCATTCAGTACTGAGGGCTGCACAGCCAGATTTTATGAGCATATGCTACTTATATGATTTTTATTTAAGTATGAAATTGTATATAGATGCTAAATATGATTTGAGAAGCACACATATAACTACATTAAAAAAATCTTCTCAATTGGTTTATTAGTTTTTCAATGGTCCTAATACCTCTTCTTTTAATAAAATGATGAATTCTGCTTCCAGAAACACTGTACATTGTAAATGATGCTCCCAATCTGTATTTTTGCTATAAAACCCTTCCACTAGCTCTGTCCTTGCAGGGTCTGTTCCACAGTCTCAATGACATGGCTTTGTGCTGATGTAGAAGGTTATACAGGGTCAAGTCCACAGCTTCAGTTCCTACCAAAAATTATTCCTCGAGAATTCCAGCTGGCCTGGGAAGCCACCTGGGTGCCAACTCACAGAGACACCTCGTACACCTGGTGCCCGTGGCAGTGTAAACAGCACCAGCAAGAAGTTAAACTTCCTGCAACCAGACCAACACACTCGATCAACTTATTTGACTACCATACTCAGATTTATACTCTGAGTGGCTTCTAACCTCGTTTTCAAACAATACTTCTACCTGGCATTCTTCTCCAAGAAACAGCCAGAAATCCACATTTCTACTTCCTTCTACTGCCGTGAGTTTGCTTTCTTTGCTGAGTTTCTAAATGAGGGATGATATACGGACCACAGGGACCCCATGTAAAGGCATCCTCTTTTCGTTGTGTCTGAGCCCCTCTCTGGCAAGGCTGATGGGGAATGAACTTCATTCTCCCAGGACGAAGGCAGGTAGCCTCAGGGACCTGTATTCCTCAACCAAACAAAGACATCCAAGTTCTCCTCCCCCCAGGAAGCTTTCCTCGAGGGGGAACGGTGGTCAATCTCTGCACGTCTCTCAAGTCTCCTGGGACTGCACATCTTCAGCTGGGCCGAGATGCTGCAGGCAGGTGTGTGGGACCACCGCGCCGCTCAGCCTCTGCTCTCAGGATCTCTGCATTTAACAGGGTAGCTACATCCTCCTGGCCCAAGCAGCTTCAGCCTGGCGTGGCTGAGTACAGATGTGTGCCGTCTAGTTGTGACTGCACTTTTGGAAGAACTCGAACGATGCCTAGAAGTCTCATCTGAAACCATATTCCTAGAAGCTGTCCTTAAATAATGTTCTGTTTGAGGGAAACATTATATCAATACGATATCTCAGTTGTTCTTACAAATCTGTGCCTCACATTCAGAATGGCACGCCTTTCAGACTGTTATAAATTCACAGCCATTATGTCTCTCTCTCCTTTCGAGAATGATCTTAACCCCTTCTTCACTTGAAAGGAACAGCCTCCCAGCACTTTTGTAACTCCCCTCTGCATGGTCCTCTGGCCGCGCCCCATGCTGCTCAGCTGGTCACCCTGCTTCTCTGTGGAGCATGGCTTCCACGCGCTTGGCATCGCTCAGTGGCTCCTGCCCACTGTCAGCCGACGCTCTCTTCTGGGCTCTCAGACAGCAACTTCTTCACCCATCCCTAAGCATCATTGTTCCCATACCGGTTGCCAGACTATTAGGGTTGGAGTAATAGTAAAAAGCCTCGAGGCAAATTACAACCACAACAGCTGTGTTTACTAAGAGCTACAAAGGAATTTGTCCCAGAGTTATGAGAGCAGGCAGGCAGTGACTCGGAACCTCCCAGAAGCACCTCACCCTCAGGATGATCGCTGGCTGCCTCAGCCTCCTGCTACCCCAGCCAGTCCTGGTTTTTGGAGGGGACCCTCTATTGGGCATGAGGGGCCTCTTTTCACCCACAAGACTTTGATATGTTTTCTTCTCCCAGCTGCGGTAATCTACACTCAGCTGTTCATGCCTCTGTGGGAGCTACCAGTCACCGACAAGAGTAGGCAACTGGGTGGTGGTCCTCCGCAGGGGCACCAAGAAAACGACTCTCCATCCCTAGGGCTCTCAAACAGCTCCCTAACCACCTGTGACAAGGTCTGAAATTCCACCATTCATCGTTCACACTTTTGGACCATGGGTGACCTCTCAAAGTATACACGTTGCAGCAAAAGGAATGGCATCGACAACTATCATCCATACATACCTTAAGGTGGATTGGTTTATTCTAAACTTTTCTGAGGCTTTATCACCTGTGAAACTGACGCCTGTAAAACTGAGGTTATGTGGAAGTGCTTTGTAACTTCTCAAGCTCCTACAAATTCTTATTTGAATGGCTGGATTAGAAGGCAAGCATTCTTGAGAGACTTCAAACTGAAACTGGTACCAGGTGATGGCACCCTTGCACGGATTAATTTAGGCAACTTGCTATTACCATGGAAATAAGAGGGTGGGTCCTTGGGGGAGGGGCCTGGGGCTAGGAGCACAGGATACTGCCTGGTAAAACAAGGACACACACATCTTCTACAGCATGAGACAGTTCTTGGCTACATGGCAGCCGTCCACCATGCGTGGAAAGGAAGCGATTAAGGTTTTACTGATGTAGGAAAATTTTGACTACCTAGTACAGTGTTTCCCAAACTCGCCTATTTAAAAGAATCACCTGGAGCAACACAGCATTCCCAGGTCCTTTCCCTGGAGGTTCTGATTCTGAGGAGGGCCCCTTCCATCAGGATGTTTAACAAATTTCCAGGTGGAACTTATGATCAGGCAGCTTTGTTTAACACTGACCTAGATTCTAAGCACCGACTTAAGCTTTCCTGCGCTTCCTTGGAACAGAGGCTGGAAATCATTTTAGCAAAAACACCCCCATAAATCACTGCTATCCTAGAGGACTGGGCCAAGTCCCTGCATAGCCCTACAACAGAGCTGCTGCTTCAACTGTAGCCCTGAGAGGCTCTAGCAGTTGGGTTGAAAGGAGAGGTTTTCACTCCCAGGTGGGAAGGAGCCTGAAGACTTTATTACATTATACATGAGCAGTAAGCTGACCGGCTCCAAGTCCCAGATACAGAGTCGATGGCCATGCATTCTTCCCAGCCGCCCTAATCCTCAACCCAAAGGTTGAAACTCCGTTTCAACTACAAGACCAATTGGCAGATGTAGCTCTGGCAGTATGTTATCAGGGCTGGGCTCTGACCAGAAGAAAAGCTCAAAGCCTCACATACAGATTTCAAGGACCTGGGCTTCCCGCTGGAACCACAGGCTGCAAATGGCCTTCGTCCTCCTCTCAAACTCCCCTTATGCCTCACGACTTGGCAGACCTCCACACAGGCCATTCAAAGGATGACGTGGCCCGGATGAAACGTGGAATTCATTCTTCCATTCAACGTTTTTTCTGTCACTTCACCCTCTTCAGAGAAAACCTACTCCCTGAAAGCAGGAGGTGGCTTCTTCCTAGCCTCCCTAGGGCAAGGTCACAATCTCAAATACCTCTGGGGGCCAAGCAGGCCATGGAGGTTAGAGATGGCCCCAGAAGGGCTATCGCCCCTGGAACATCCCCTGACCCATACGTGGAGGTAGCCACTACTCAGCTCAGCCACTCTTTGGCATGTGAGGCGTTAAGAGTCCAATGGGGGCTTCCTGGTGGCGCAGTGGTTAAGAGTCCGCCTGCCAATGCAGGGGACACGGGTTTGTGCCCTGGTCCGGGAAGATCCCACATGCCGCGGAGCAGCTGGGCCCGTGAGCCATGGCTGCTGAGCCTGCGCGTCCGGAGCCTGTGCTCCGCAGCGGGAGAGGCCACAACAGTGAGAGGCCCGCGTACGGCAAAAAAAAAAAAAAAGAGTCCAATGGGCCACACCACCTACATTTTCAAGAGAAAGTGGGGATTCTGGCATGAATGAACCTTCCCAAATGGGAAATTTCCCAATTTAAAAAATGTTGTGCTGGGCATTCCCTGGCGATCCAGTGGTTAGGGCTCCATGCTTCCACTGCAGGGGGCACAGGTTCAATCCCTGGTAAGGGAATTAAAATCCCGCATGGTGTGCGGTACGGCCAGGAAAAAAAAAAAGTGTTGTGATGGCTAAACAAAAACGTTCATGGGGTAACCTACACGGCAAAAGAATCTGAAAAAGAATATATTCTTTTTCAGCAACGTGTGTGTGTGTGTGTGTGTGTGTATAAAACTGAATCACTTTCTTGTACACCTGAAACTAAAACACTGTAAATCAACTATACTTCAGTAAAAAAAAAAAAATTAAAGAAAATGTCCATGGGGGCTTTTCCTCCTTGGAGTGCTTTCTCCTGTCTCCCACCCTCCTGCCCTTTTCCACCCGCCTTCAACGAACACATCCTCGCTCAGTACACTTCAGGCAGCCCGAAGTCCCCTGGTACCAGTGACACCTCTCCAAAGCCCTGCCAACGTTCCTGCAGCCAACAGCAGTAGGGGGGGTTAATGGCTTCCCAGGAGGCCCGCCTCATCTCTGGACGGCACCGACGGTTGTTATGCTACGCCTGATCTTCCTTGAAAGCTCGGCAAGTTCACGAGCAGCGAGCAGCCCGTTTGCTGTCCTTTTTTGGGTCATCCAGGACCAATCTGATTCGTCATCTGTTTGCCGCCCCTTTGGAGCTCTCACCCGCCCACCTGCAGCCTGGCTGTTTCCAGGCCAGACACGCCAGTCTCTTCAAGCAGTCTTCCTAAAGCATGCTCCGAGTCACCCCACATGGTACTCCTTCCAATCAAAAGGCTCTAATTTGGCTAGCTGATAATAATAACAGCAAAAACTAACAGATACTAATGAATACCAGGCACTGTTTTAAGAGCTTTGTATTTATTAACTCATGCGATCTTCCTACGAACGCTAAAGAGGGGTGCTATTATTACCACCCATTTTACAAATGAGAGAAGAGAGGCGCAGGGAACCTAAGGCACTTGCCTGCGATCACACAGCTGGTCAGGGCAGAACCAGGATGGAACCCCATCAGAGTGACTGCCACACCCTGGAGCCCACTAGGTGCTCTCAAATGGATGGGAACACCAGTCCTTCGTTCTTTACCACTGAAGGTCTGTTATCCACTCTTGGCAGCTCCCCACACCGTTGACTCACATAAGCTTACCGTCAAGGACTTCCTGAAATCTCTTTTACACACACGAATGCTGTGTCCCAGCAACCCCGTCCTTTTCCCCAGGCAGTCGGTTTTATGGATTCTGTCCCTGGCCTGGCCGAATTATCCCGCTGCCCTATTTCTGACGGCCCATAAGCTTGTCCTGGAGGTGATTTTCCCTGTGCCTTTGCTCTTGAAAGAATGAGAGGAGGCCAAGACGGAGTTCAGATTACAGCATCATGGAACTCTGGGGAACAAAACCAAAGAACATCCAGGCCTCTGCCTCATCTTGCAGACGAGCAAAGCGAGACCCGGAGGGCAAACGAATTCCAAGGACAAGCAGCCAGCGAGCGGGGGCAGCTGAAACTAGAATCTGGGCATCTGCTTTCCCACCCAGGGCTCCTCCAACTGCTCCGGACTGTCTCCAATCCATGTCCCTGGGCTTACACGGAAAGATGACAAGGAGGATGTGCTCTCTCTGACAATCGACAAACAAAAATCCTTGGGGGCTTTAAGATGACAGCGGAGAGCTGGCTGAAACAGGGGGCAGACTGCTAGGATGATGAGATGGGGACAAGGCCACCCAAGCAAGGCTCTCTGAGCTTCGAATGCACAAGTTCGCTCTTCACACACCGACGAGCTCACATCAGATACCACACAGGGTGAGGGACAGCCAGCACGTGGCCCACGCTATTTTCCAAAAGTCCTTAAGTCTCGTGGACTGCAGCCCTTAAAATCTTAAAAGCCATTGATTCATGCCTGATGTTCTCTTTCCATTTGGTTTCTCTTCCTTCTCCTCCCCCCACCCCACCCCTAAGCTTGTACTTGAACGTGGGAAAAGCCTCTGCAGAGTGACTGGGCCAGGCGCTAAGCCAGGCAGGACGGCATGCCCAGGGGACTGAGGCTCAGCCAGCTGCCGTCCTGGAGGGGCGCATCTGCATGGGGACGTGGAAGTCCCGCCTCTAGGCAAGTGTGGTCTCACAGGGATGGTGATGAGGTCTTTTCTGATGGACTCCCCGACCCCAAGGGGAATAAAGTGGGGGAGATACAGGGATGCTTCTGAATGCTCTTCTGGTTGCAACCAAAACCGCAAGCTGTGATCACAATACGTGTTCCAGAAAAATCTCACCAAGATTGAGCCCAATTTCGTTATTTCAAAACGTATAGGCCAATGTGACTGAAGGTAGGTTTAAATGTATCTGGTTTATCTCTACCTCATCTGGGAAGGAAATTCTGGCCAAGTACCTTAAAGAACAGGATGACAAGGTTTAGTTAACCTCTTACAAAAATGCGTTTTCAAGGATTTCAGTACGTCCTTTAAGTGAAAAAGGTCTTTGGACATTCATTAAAACAATATACTAAGAGCAGCTAAACCCTATTACGAAATAAAACAGCATTTCTCCAAACAACTCCCATCTCCAATTTTGCATTAATTTAAATTAAGCCCAAATCAACAAAATCAGTGAGCTAGATAATGACACAGTTTTCAGTATGGGATTCTATCTCAGACTCAGAGGTCACCTAGTCTAGAGACTTTCAAGATTTATTTTTGGTTGTTTAAAGCAGTTGAACCCTTTCTCCCAGTGAAATTTGACTGGAAATCCAAATCTATGCCACAGATAAACCAGAGCTGCTGTGTTAAGTGGGGACCAAACCGTGCAGCCGCCCCTCTATTTCCCACAGGAGCTGGTCCCCAGGGCCCCAGTGAACACCGGTGAATAATTATTTATCTCATCCAGGGCTTAGCGAACTTCTTCTGTAAATGGACTCAGAGCAAATATTGTAGACTTTGTGGGAACACATAAGGTATCTGTCATATATTCCTTTGTTTTTATTTACTTACTGTATTCTTTATAACTTTCAAAATGTAGAAACCATATTTAGCTTGCAGGCCATAGGCCCACAGGCCACTGTTTGCCAACTTTGATTTAATTTAATTTTTAACAGCCTTACTGAGGTATAATTGGCATATAATAAACCGCACATTTTTTAAACTTGCATCCATGGCCACATGTGCTTTCTAAAGGCAATATAATGGCTTCTGGCAACATCATAACAATGAATGTTTTCTCTCCCAGATGCTTGGTTTCTGAGGCACCTTGTACAGAATAACATAGTCAAAAGCCTGCTTCCTCCCCCCACATGGTCATCTGTTCAAATTTTTGCCCTCCAAGGAAAAAACTGCACATATTTAAAGTGTACAATTTTATAAGTGTTGACATGTGGATATAAAGTGAAGCCATCACCACCATCAAGATGGCAGATATACCCACCCCTCTTCCTCAACCCTCTCTAGGCAACCACCCATCTGCTTTCCGACACCATGGATTAGTCTGCATTTTCTAGAGTTTTATATACACAGACCCATACAGTAGAGACTCTTCTTCAATGGTGTTTCCATTCAGTGTAATTATTTTGAGGTTCGCCATGTTGTTGGATCTATCAATAATTTACTCCTTTTTACCAATACCTTCTTCATTCATACAAGGGAGGAAAATGAGGACGGAGATGCTGCTCCAAATCGCAAAGATGACAGTAGAGCTGGCCCAGAGCCAGGTCCCAGCCTCTTCCCAGGTCCTCTCACTACTCATTTCACCAGGGGTTTTGAAAACCTCTTGACACAGGTAGAGCTCCACTCCTTTCCCTTCAAATCCCTCCTTCCCGTGTCCCTCAGACAAGAGCACAGGGCAATGCCCAAAGCAAAGCGCATTCCAAGTCGTACCCTAAACTCCACATATAAATCAGTGTTAAAAGAAATCAAAAGGAGATTCATCCATCCACTAGCTACTGCATGCCAACCATGTGCCAGGTACCACGCTGGGTAGAACAAAATCATAATGATTCCTGTCCTCAAATCACTTAATTTCTTAGCAATTAAGAAGAGACTGACAGAAAAAGATAAGTATGATCACAAAATGATTAAAATTACATAAAAGGAAGGAAGAGGATGTTGTGATACAGATGGGGAGAGGTGACATTTGGTTGAGGGCATACACGTGGGACAAGGGGGCCCTAGGAGGCGAGGGTTGCAGGGTGCCAGGGCAGGGAACAGCCTACAGAGGCTGAGCTCCCGGCGTGGGGGAGTGGCACCTGAGGCCTTGCGTAGCCAGAGCCTGGGGAGCAGAGGGAGGGCAGTGGGTGCAGAGCACATGTGGCTTACTTGCAGGGAGGCTGCTCAACCACTGACCGACTGGATTTCACCTGAAATGCAACATACTCTAAGTTTACAATGAAGCCATTGGAGGGGTTTGAGAAAAGGAGGAACACAATCCAATTTACATTTTTAAAAAGATCACATGGGCTGCTGCTGTGGGGAAAATGGATTAAAAGGGGCAGGAAGGGGCTTCCCTGGTGGTGCAGTGGTTAAGAATCCGCCTGCCAATGCAGGGGACAAGGGTTCGAGCACTGGTCCGGGAAGATCCCACATGCCACGGAGCAACTAAGTCCGTGTGCCACAACTACTGAGCCTGCGCTCTAGAGCCCGCAAGCCCGCGTGCCACAACTGCTGAGCCTGCATGCCTAGAGCCCGTGCTCCGCCACAAGAGAAGCCACCGCAGTGAGAAGCCTGTGCACCGCAACGAAGAGTAGCCCCCGCTCGCTGCAACTAGAGAAAGCCCACGCGCAGCAAGACCCAGTGCAGCCATAAATAAATAAATAAATAAACAAACAAACAAACTTAAATGCGGGGGCAGGAAGTTAAGATGAGAGAAGGGAAAGGTTGTATTACATTGCTGTTTGCAGTTGTATGGATTTATATCCCATAAGATGCACTATAGGCTTAGAAACTTGTTCTCCTTCATTTGTGCATTTGCACTTTCGTTTTGAATGGTTAATTATATCGAGATGCTTAAAACATTATTAAAGACTAAATGCAATATCATCTCTTTTCTAATGCACTGCCTAGTATGCCAGAAATGTCTCAGAAACAGAATTTCAACTTACAGCTGATTTATCAGAAACTTGAATATAGGGTAAACACTGCATGTGAGATGCAACCATAGTAGTGTAACATTTTTATTGAAAAAAAAAAAGGTAGTTCTGTGGGATATCTGTTTGGAAATTTCATTGTTTAATAATTGAAATGTGATAATAAAACTATATTACAAGTAAAAATAAATCATCCTTTTCCCTGTTCTGGGGCCTGTGGGTATGGGACTACATGTCATTTTAGGGGAAGCTTTAAAACCACAATCTTTCATAAAGAACAGACTTGTACAAATCAACTGTAGTTCGGTAAAATTAAAAAAAAAAAAAAGACTTGTGGTTGCCAAGGGGGAAGAAGGGTGGGGGAGGGGTGGACTGGGAGTTTGGGATTAGCGGATACAAACTACTATACATAGAATGGATAAACAACAAGGTCCTACTGTATAGCACAAGGAACTGGGATCTATATTCAATATCCTGTGATGAACCATAATAGAAAAGATTATGAAGAAGAATGTATGTATATGTATAACTGAATCACTTTGCTGTACAGTAGAAACTAACACAACATTGTAAATCAACAATACTTAATAAAAAAAAAGTAAATAAAAAAAAAAACAACACACAGTCTCTGTCATCTAGGTAAAAAGGAGTTTTCTAAATTCAGGTGAGACTAGCTGACTTTGGTTGCTGCCAGGGCAGGCTAGGACTGGGGCAAGCCAGGACCCTGGGGTCTGGGGCCAGGAACACTTGGAAGTGCTCAGATCAGGCGTATTTCCTCCGCAGAACTGGCTGCGAGGCTGTTGCTGAGTTCCTCATCTGTGTGGTGAGCACCCGGGAGCAATGTTTTACCTGTTATACCAGTATTTGTCCAGGGCTCCTGCTGTGCACCTAAGTCACACATGCAGACTTTGCTTCCTGGCTTCTGAATCCTGCTCTAAGCATGGACTCACCGATGGGGGTGGGCGTGAGGGGCGCAGAACAGCTCCTCCAGCAAGTGGCAGCAGGGAGGCAAGTTTCCAAGAGGGGTGGTGGCCAGAGCCTTGACCCTGGTTCTGGATTTGTCATGCCGTGGGCTGCAGAACCTCGGCCAAGTCCCTCCATCTCCTTGAGTCGGTTTCTCCTCTAGAAAGCAGCATGGTGAAGGAGGTAACAGCTGCCCGTGCTTCCTCGGAAGGAATCATCATGCACCTCCCTAAATGATGGTTGTGAAAGGCCCAGAGAAGCGTAAACACCGCACTAATAAGGCCCTCTTTTACTATCAACGCGTTAGCTATCGAATAAGCAGTAGCGTTTGCTCACTGCCTACTACTAAGAGGTGCGAGGCCCAGGGCTGGGGCCTCTGTCTTTATAGTAACAGATTTTAGTAAAATCACACTTCATTTTCCATGGATTGCTTATCCATCGGCCTGAATTATACAGAACATAACCAAGAACCCCCAAAACAAGCTAAAAAGACCCCTGATGAGATCCAACAGGGACTGTTGGCCAAATGTGTCCTCCCAGAGAGATTTGGTTTACATGGGACATGATGTAATTCAGGGGTCAGCAAATTTTTCCTATAGAGGGCCAGATAATAAATATTTTAAGCTTTGATGGTCATACAGTGTCTATCACAACTATACGACTCTGACACTTTAGTGCAAAAGCAGCCATAGGTGATGGACAGGTGTGGCTATGTCCCAATAAAACTTTATTTACAAAGACATTTTTCACTCAGGGGCCAGAGTTTCAAAATTGGAATCTGAATATCTGGGCGCAGGCTTGTATTTGCCAGTTCCCTACAGGCTCTACCCTGCACATCCCCAATCTGGCATCCCCATCAATTCTCACTATGTTTCCAATCTGACCCCAATAATGATATTAATAATAGCAGCAAACATTTATTTAGACTTACTCAGTGCCAGGCCATTTTCTAAGCACTTTACACATATTATTGCATTTAATCACTACAGAAACCCTATTGCCATCATCCCCAGGAAAAATGAGGCCAAGTGAAGTTAAGCAATTTGCCCAAGATCAGGCAGGGGTGGCAAGAGGCAGGATTTGAACCCACATCTGTGTTCTTGACCACTACACCCTACTGCCCAGTAGGCACCAACTGTACAAACCAGGACGGCAGATGACCAGGAAGACACTGGGCCTCCCACCTCCTCTCAGAGTCCACTACTCACCACAGGTTTGCCCCACTCGAAGGGGCCAGGCACCAGAGACTAGCAGTAGCAATGTTTGCAAATGTACAGAAATGTGCTTAGTGGGAAGTGAGACTCGGGGGGTGACTGGAATCAGGCGCTATGAGGAGTAAAAAGTGACATAAGAGCTGGCAGCCTGACAGGAGGAGCAGGAAGGCCAAAGTAAAGAGGAAAAAGGGATTATTTATTCACTGATTGGCCAGCTACTCAGGGCCAAGCACTCTCCACAATCCCAAACATCCCAAGGCCTTGTGCTTTGATCAGCATCACCTGTGCATCACCTGGGTGCTTTCAAGAAATGCGGGATCTCAGCCCCGCCCCAGAAGGTCTAAATCAGAGCGGCTTCTAACAAGATCCCAGGTGATTCCTATGCACTATGAAGGCTGAGAAGCCCCGCTCTACATGGTACTTGTTACTGCTCCCATTTCCCAGGTCAGGCATCTAAGGCTCAAAGTGGTTAATTACTTCTCACACTGGTGAATTGCAGGCTAAGGAAGGAACCCCAGTTTGTGGTTCAGCAGCTATGCTTATTCCCTGGAGGGGCTCAAAGCAAGGCCTTCAGAACAGTTACTTTAGCGGCAGGTGTGTATCAAGAAGTAATAAGAACATCATGGTGGGCCCATAAGTATGTAAAATGCTGACCCACCATCAACAGAAGCGTCAGTTGTGCTCAGGATACTTTTTTTTAAAGAAACATGGAAATAAAGAATACAGTTAAGCAAGATTTCAATTACTTATAATTTCTACAATTTTCAAAATCCCTTATTTTTACAAAATTGCCTAATTTTTCACTCCCTGATGACTTAAGGTAACAGGATGTTGAAGGACTCTGAATCTGGCCACACTGGACAGACCTCTCTCCTTCTAGGCACATGTGTTAGCTGATACCAATGACCAGACTGCAGCAGGGTAGATAGGGAGAACCTAGAACTGTGGGCTATCGGGCTAAGAAAGAGATTTGTACTTGGAATCAGGCTGTATGCCGTCCCATTTGATGCTAAGCGTCTTGGGTAATGATGCTTCCTAAGTAGGCATCTTTGGGTTCTGGAATCAGACAGTAAGGTCCCCTCTTTCCCAGCCACCTCCCTACTATGTATTATAACATGAGGACAAGACCACAGGGTACCTCAGCCATGAAGTGGGGACCAGCGCGGGGAGTTGAAGAGTTAGCCCACTCCTCCTTAGCCTGTATATTTAACAGACTATTTCTTGATAGGCATCTGGAAGGCAGGGAAGACATATTTTAGAAGATACCCTTCATATGACTATAAGAGACAGAAACGACTCAGGATATTAGAAGGGAACAGAGTATGATAGACATGTATGATCTGGAAAAAGAAAGCTTCCAGAAACTCCAGCAACTACTCTCTCTCTCTCTCCAGGCTGCATGGGTGGTTTCTGTCTGTCTGCCTTCCTACGTGGCCCCTGCAAAGCACCCCACATTTCTCACGGTGGTACCTCTCCTCCCTATGGTTCTGCTGCACCATCCTCTCAACAACAGCCTCTCCCTTTCCAAATGAGTCCTGCTTCCTCATCACTGGACTCCTGGAAGGCTTTTGGGTCTCATCACACCTCTGGACACATCCTTTTGACTTCTGCACCCACAGCTCACTGCCCTTCTACTTTCCAATGTCAAGTGAAGAATCCCATTGATCTAGCTTGGCTTTCTGAGCCAGAATCACGGTAGCCAACCACCAATGTCCTGCTGCCTTGGGTCAGAGGACAACCCGCTGGGCCAATCGGCGAAAGGTGGAGGGGTCATGGGGTGGCATTCCCCAATCACGTGCCTCGGCAGGTGGGGAGGAAGTGGCGGAGGAGTGATAGCATAGCAGCTATCTTCAGAATTTCAGTGAGTCCTAGAACCTGAGGGTGAGGGAGGACCGCCCAAATCATCTGGTCCAAAGCTGTGCCAGCCCACATGCACCCGCTGCAATCCCAAACCTCCCAGGACTGACAGTACTGCTCCCCTTCCCAAGGACGTCTGGTTGGATGGGAGGAGAGAATGGGGCGAAAGGTTGGAAAAAAAATATACCAACCTTCCTGCCAGCTAAAGTCAGTGATGAACGTGACTGATTTCTATGCACTAGGTACTACGGGATGAGGAAGTTTTGAAGAAAATAACTAAACTCTCATATACTGTGCTGTGTTCCAAAGTCTGAGATGATGTCCTGAATTGATGTGAAAACTTTACAGTACTTTTCATCTTTTGGGGTCTTTCGCATCAAAGAATGCTGGGTAATAAAAATGTATTAAAATGGAAACAACACCCCAGATTTTTGGTATTCAAACAAATTCTAATGTAAACTCACCACTTACTCAGTCTTTGGTAATACTTGAGTGATGCACAGGATGGGGAAGGTCAGGTCACTTGTGGGGTTTTGGAGGGATTTCCAACCCTAAACCACTCGGGCCAACATGGTTAATACTTTTGGGATTCTGACTGGCATCAAGAAAATCATCCTTTTACTGGTAGTATTACTTTGTCCAAAAGAAGGTGGCCAAAAAGCCTTCAGAACCAATTTATTGTTTTATTTTTCTAGGGAAACTGAAAAGGCTGCCAGAAGCACCTAGGAAGAAGCTGCACTTGGGTCACAAACAGAAGTGTATAATTTCAAGGTCAAGTCCACGTGGACATGCAAACTAGTGTTTTTGAACAGGTACAGGAGGAAGAAGGGAGTTACAATTTTTTTTTAAGAGCCCCAGTCTTCCTCAAACCAGTGCCATGATCCATTCTCTTTACAACGGAGCTGAGAACGAGGACATCCAATGTGCCCTTTTCAACCCAAGTTCACCTGAATGTCAGCTGAAAATGCTCTGTTCACACAGGGCTGATTCTGACACAAAGGAAGCAAAGATATCAATTCATGGGAACATCTGAAATAACCACTTATAATCTCAACTGATTTTATTCTACTTGAGAAGAGAAAATATGGAATAATATATTAGGAAAGAAATCTGATTAACCAGCCCTAGTTTCTCAGGCTTGGCACTACTGATATTCTCTGCAAGATAATTCTCTGCTGTGGGGCTGGCCTGTGCACTGTTAGATGTTTAGCAGCATCCCTGACCTCTACCCAGTAGATGCCAGGGTCCCTACCCTCGATCATGACAGCCAGAATTGTCCCTAGACACTGCCAGATGTCCCCTGGCGGGTAAAACTGTCCCCAGTGGAGAACCACTGTACTGAGACAGGATTCTAGCTCTTTACAGCAAAGACGGTTATCTGGAAATAAATCAGCTTCCTCGAAAATAAATCAGTTTCCCTGCAAATAGGCTGATGTGTTGCCCCTTCCACATAGTTAGCATTTTAGAACTGCAAAGGGGGTGGCAATGTTTTCCCTTTTCTGAACACGGGGTCAGCAAACCAAGAACAGGGAATCCTTCACCTGCACATCATGTGTGCTCTCTCAGTGATCAGATTTCTAACTTCCTAAGTAAGGGAGACAGGGTAACAGGAGAGCACAGTTCCTGAGCATTCCAGAAAGTGATTAACTTTTATGTTTAGGAAAAGGCACGTTTTCGAAGTCCTGGAGACTGTTCCATCTTGTACAAATACGTCCTCCGAAATACTGCAAAATTTGCATACTAAGGCGGACTTTCCTTATAAAATGACTTGCATGCCATGTAAACAGGTCAGGCCCCAATCCGGTTCCTCTTCTCTCATACCTTCCCCAGATGGGGCCTGGAAATAAATAACCCAGGAGGACCAAGGGGCCCTCCAGGGCCCAGCAGTCCAGTGTTCTTGGAAAACCTGGCTCAGCCTGTGACCAAGAATGTTGTTTCAACCAAGAGGTCCCCATGTAAACTGCCTGTGGTCAACCCAGGCAGGCATCTCCCTTTCCCATGTAGTGGAGTACTGACCACAGTACTGACCACAGACAAGAGGATGCAAGGGCCACTGCCCTCCCCAGGCAAAGGGAGCTGCCTCCCTTTACAAATCATTTCACAGCGGGCAGAGGAAATCAGTCACTTGGCAAAGGGTCTCCTTGTGCAATGCTTTGCTCCAGAAAGGTATCCAGCCCCTGTGAGGCCCCGGCTTCTGGAAGCAAGCAGAGGATGGGAAAGGAGCCGGAATGCATCACTTCCAAAATGCAAAGAGTGAGGGGCACTGCTGTGCAGCCACCGCACAGGTGAACGGGTACATACAGCCTTTATTAGACGCCCAGACGCCGATCAGCCCAAATCCCTGCATGTTCTTTTTTACTTCTAAGCAGACCCTGTCAAGCCGTGGGCACTTGGCTTGATTACTCCCTGGATCAAAGTTAAATTAAATTACGCAACAAGCTTCTTTTCAGAGCAAGAGGCACGCACAGACTGACTCACCTTCCAGAAGCTATCCACTTTGCCGTACACAAGGGACTGGTTCTGCCTCTTGATTTCGTTAATGTGGTGGATATCGCTGGAGTTCAGGTGCTGCTCGACCACGAACCCCAGGAAGCTGTTGTCTGGGGTGTGAGCTGGTGTGGAAAGGATGGGACAGGGCAGTTAGGATTCAATCAGCAAGAAGGAACACCAACGATTACAAATGTCATGTAAGCTGTCTCAAACATATTTAAAGGTTTTCACTTCACCCTGTTCTCTTACCTGGGAGGAGCGAGGGGTGGCCTGCTCCCACCCAGCCCCAGCTCAACCTTCACGGAGAACAATCCTCTCCAGGATGGATTAACCCAAGCCCAACCCTGCTTTTTTCAGTGGAAAGTCCATCTGTTTAAAATCCATTCAGCTGGGTTCTCCCCTCCTTCCTGTTTCCTCAGCCCAAGGCTACTATCTCCCTCGTCCAGGTTTTACCAACTAGTGGCCAGAAATCTGTAGGGAGCAGGGCTGAATCCATGGTCCTCAATAGGGTCAGTGGACCTTGCTGCTCTCATCTACTCCAGCTGTGTGTTCACCATCCAGTAGGGCACAAGGGGATTTGGGGGGCAAAACCAAGCAACATCACCCCAACCCTGCACCTCCTCCAAGAATCACTCACTAATGACAGATGTAATTCTGGGGCTGTGTACTGAACGGATGGATGGGACGAAGACAGAATAAAAGGTGAAGCTCAAGGGGAGGGGAACCCCCCCCAAAAGCCAACCACCCTAAGGAACCGTCTAGTCTCCAGGGTACACGACTCTGGAAGAGAAGAGGCATTTTCCTTTGGATCGCTCCTTGTTTGAGTTCTAAACTTCTCTATTTTAACAGTCCACCAAGGGAGAAAGCAAGCCCATACCCTTCTCAAACATTTGTCTCTTGTGCCTATAATTTTAAAAAGGAATTTCACCAGAAAGCCACAATCAGAAAATGAGTCTCTCTCGAGGAAACACAGACCCTCCTCTCCTATCCAGTCATCTGACCAGAGAAATCTGCTTTGCAGGAGATGACCAAGCCTGCAGAGGCCTCACAATATGAAATGAAGCAACTGCTCGGCTTGACTCTGACCTTAATAGAACGACTAAAAATAACTTAAGTGGAGAGAGACTGGATATTCAGTAAAGTCCGCACAGTGCTGCCCGTGCCCTGTTCATTCACCGGTGGGTGGTCGACAATGGACAACCGGAGGAAGCTTGTTCCTGTGTCTTGTTTTGGTTTTCGGAGGACTCTCCCAGGTGGGAAGCAGGGACAGAAGCCCTTAAAGATGCTCTAGGGATCTGAAGGCCCGGGCCCCACTCATGCACCCGCAGGAAGATGAACCAGGAAGCCGGGTGGAGAGCCGTGAGCTGTGGACGTGAAGGAGATGCCTAAATACTCGTGATCACCATCCCGTCTCCCAGGCTGCTGCCTAATGGGGGTGACAGATGAGGAGATAATAGGGTTGTGTCTGCAGAGTTGTGTGTGGTCTGGCCAATCTGTTATTGCGTTTCAGAGTTTTTGAACAAGTGCCCAGAGGCAATGGCTATGGCTGCAGTTGGCTGGAAAGTAAATTACTGAATAAGTTCTACTGCCAACAAGAGGCAATGGTTTGCTTTCATTTCCTCCTTTCGGAGGAGATGGCAGGAAGGGGGTTTGAAGGGGTCTGGGGGAGGGGAAGAGAGTCTGCATGCATCTGAAATGTCGATAAGGCAGCTCAAGAAATCTCTTTTTAAAACTTATGGTTCGTCATAGAAATTCTGAAATAGAATCAGACACTTTAAACGCTGAAATCGTGGTTTTATCTTCAGAAAATTTATGTGGTGACTAAAGCTCCATGCTTTATATACTCATTTCTGCAGTTCAGTTATCTAGTCTCTAGGTGGGCCTGTCTTAAAAAAGGAAATAATCTAGTATCTAAAACACTTAACAGGTTGGAAAAATACATCATATACTAAGGTATGTTCAAAAATAAAATGATCATCAAGACCCAAAAAAGAAAAAAAAAACTCCTATCTGTTTATATTTTTGTGTCAAAGGTTCCCCACAGCTTGAACAATGAGAGCGAGAGGCAGTAAATAATCTACTCAAAAAACTTGTGGGGTGGGACTTCCCTGGTGGTCCAGTGGCTAAGACTCTGCACTCCCAATGCAGGGGGCCTGGGTTCGATCCCTGGTGAGGGAAACAGATTCCGCACGCTGCAACTAAGACCCTGCGTGGAAGGAAGGAAGGAAGGAAGGAGGGAGGGAAGGAGGGAGGGAAGGAGGGAGGGAAGGAGGGAAGGAGGGAAGGAGGGAAGGAGGGAAGGAGGGAAGGAGGGAAGGAGGGAGGGAAAGAGGGAGGCAGGGAGGGAGGGAGGGAGAGAGAGAAGGAGAGATAGTGATTTATGTATGTCGGATATCGAGAGGATGAGGAGAGAGAGATAGAGGGAGGGACTGAGTACCATTTATTTAATCTTAGGCAGTTATGGACTGATGCATGGATGTAGGTCTTATGGGAGGGGGAAGGTTGGGGTCTTTTGGGGTGACTGCAGGAGTGATTGATTTATTCATTTAGTATTGAAGTAGGGAGGGAGGCAGGGAGGGAGGGAGGGAGGCAGGGAGGGAGGCAGGGAGGGAGGGAGGGAGGGAGGGAGGGATAAATAAATAAAAAACTTGTGGGGAATGGTGAGGTTTTACCATTTTATGAGTATCATTTGGTACTAAATTGACTATTTGGACACTGTATGAGGAATAAATTACACATACAAGCTCTCCTCTAAGTTTTCATCTACACACCTTATTTCAACTCCTCTCTCTCGTCTGCAGTATTAAACTTGGGGATCGACAACCTGCAGGACCAGTTTAAGAAGCTCAGGTGCGACTTAAGTTAAAAATAGAGGTAGCACCTAGAAACGCACTGCCACGTTTCAAGAGCAGCAGGCAGACCAGCCATGTCTCTTCCCAGGCCACACAGGACCCACAGGACCCTGACTGTCTATAACATGAGGGGATGCTCAGTTGAGACTCGTCCAGCAGGTGATTCGCAAGTACCCACAGAGCAGGCGTGTATTGCTTCCAAGGAGCCGGCCAGCAGCTGGGTGCCTTCCTGGTGTCATCCCCATCACGAGCCCTGGTCTGAACACAAGTCTTCCTAAAGTTGCTTATAATAAACCAAAAGCCGAAAGTACAGGCTGATGGATCTGAAAGGACCTTTCTGTGGAGATCTACCCTCAGGCCAAGCTTTGTCTTTTGCTTTGCCTTCAGATGGGAACACAGACTTCAGCTGTGGGAACGGTATTCAAAGGGAAGGTATTTACATTTCAAGGTAAATCAAAGAAATCCCATCATAAATGAGACACAGGAAATCTTGTACTTTTGGAAATCACTCCAACCCAGGCGGTAAACAAATGTGATTTTTTTTTAAATAACTGACAATCTGAGTGCCTTATAGTGACCATTTCATTATATCTTCATGACAACCTTATAAAATGTTTGTACAGATGAGAAAAGAGAGAGTTACTTAAACTACCCAAGTTGACACGCCAGGAAATGGCAATGTTGGGATTCAGAGCCAGACCAGCTGTTTCCAGAGCCCAAGCTCCTTAAAACACTTTAATATACAGCTTCAGAGTCCAGATATTTTATTTTCTGGACTCTGTGAACCAGAGTGGTAAACATGCTTTGAGGAGAATAATATTGTAAGGTAAACCAAAATACACATAAAGGACTACTTTAAAAATATATACATATATATATATATATATATATATATATAGAGAGAGAGAGAGAGAGAGAGAGAGAGAGAGAGAGAGAGAGGGGGAGGGAGGCAGGGGGAGGGAGAGGGGGGGGGGGGGGGGAGGGGGGAGAGACTTTCCTCAGCTTGAGCTACTTATATGTATGTGGAAGCAAGCTGATTTTTTCTACGTGGTACAAACTGGAAGGGATTTCCTCAACATTAGTAATGATCTTTAAAGAATTTTAGGACATTTTTTTCTTATTAAGAAAAGCATTATTTTAAGTACTTGGAAAGCACCTATTCACAAATGATTACAAACCAAATCAGGTTGGTGAGTTTCCTGAGCGGACTCCTGCAATGACTTCTTTGAAGAATTACTGTTAGTTTAGATGGAATAGTTCATTCAGTGACAAACGTTTTAGAGCACTCTTTCTATGAACCACATTTATATGCTAGGTATTGAGGAACTACAACATAAAGATGAGTTTCTACCTTCATGGAGCTTACCAACTACTTAGTAAGTTAGGTATACACTATATCTACCAAGCAGTTATAACGTCCTCGTTTGAAATGTAATTCACAACTTTTATTAAGTCAAACTGAACCTTCTTTCAACAGCATAAATTCTCCTAGGTCTGATTTTTCAACCAGTCAGTTCTAAACATCTCTTAAGAAGTACAAAATTCCTTCTAGCAGATGTCTGCCAGCCCTGCAGTGTTGGGGACCCCCATGCCACCTAGTCACCAAGGGCCAGCTGGGCTCCCTCTGCAGCCTCACAGCCATCCAATTCACCAAGTCCAGGGGATGTCAGCTTCTCAGAAGCCATCTCCTCCTCCTCTCCTGTTCACCTTTTCTAGTTCTGACCTCACCAAATCTTGTCAAAACTTCAATAGATAAGTTTTTCTTTAAATAGAAACGGTTTTCCTGGTTATAATAGAAACACATCCTCAGTGAATAACTTTTTTTCAGATGATAAAGACAGTATAAGGAAAGAATGATGTCACCCATCATTTTACCACCTAGAAATAACCACTATTAGGCTCCTTTTTTCTAGACTCATGGATCCTTTTTAATCCTCAAACCAAAGTTGGGTCTTACAAAATTGGATCTTTTGTGAATTTCTTTTTTCTCTGACAGCAAGTGCTACAGGTATCTTTCTGGGGTAATAACCATACTCATCACTGCTTGTTTCAGCAGCACAATACCTCAGCGCCTAGACTGAGGATGGAATTGCCCATGGTTCCGTTCTGCCAGCATCACTTAGTGGAACCAACTGCACTTCCCACACCAGCCATGCAATTCTGTTCCATTCGGGTGGCTTGAACTAGTGCCAGTCTTGACCCCTTACCTCCCCCACTCCCCATGCCTCCAAGGATGGGCACATGATCCACAGGACTGGACTCGACCAAGGCTCACTTGAAAGATGGGTTTACCATCCAAGTCCCGCCTATCACATTGCTCCATGATGAGCGCGCTGCTTTTGGAGTCAACATCTTGCTGCTACGGTTACTAAGCTGGCAGGGTAGAAGTCTAGAGCTGCAAATGTTATCTCTGTGCCCATGTGAGGAGAGCCTGCCTGAGAATGATGCTAATCCAGAGACATGCAAAGCCGAGATAGGGAGAGGGTAAAGAGATCCTCCAAGCCCTGAATCCAGCTCTGCCTTAAGCCGGTTTTAACAATTCCCAGTGACAAGAGCCAACAAACCCTTGTGACCAAGCCAGTTCGACTGAAATCCTGTCTAATACACCCTACCACTTTAGGATGTTTCCAATTCTTGGCTATCTAAATCAACGACTATCGAATATCACTGCACCCGCATAAACTCTGCAGTGGATTTCCGAGTAGTCTCCACACCTCCAGCCTTGCCCCTTCGTCCCGTTCTCACTGCCTCCTAACTCCAATCCATCCTTTGTGTTGCCTGACAAGGTATTCTTTGAAACAAATATGTGACTATGGCAGTTTCCTGCGGAAAAGCTTCACTTCCCTCAGGGGGAAGCAGCACCCAAGTACACCTGTCATTCCAGGTCGCCCTTCCACAGATATCTCTTCTTCATGACCTACCCGGGGTTTTTAATGCCATGTTTTTCCATCTTATCTCATGCTGGCATGTGTCTGGCATGTCTATCACTTCCTCCTGCCTTTAAGTCTCAGCTCTCATCGCCTCCTAGTTGAAGGGTTCCCTGACTCCCTAAGACTGAGGTGAGTACCCTTCTTCTGCTCTCTTAGACCACGAAGAGTTAGAGTCCTTATCACACATCACTGTCTCCACTTATGCTCCTTGAGGACTGAGCCATGTTTTATGTGCCTCTGACTTCCAGGAGCCCAGAGCATAGTAGGAACGGAGGAAATATCTTTTGAATGAACGACTGATTAAGTCAATGATGAACGCTTCATTACCTGGTGTGACTGACTATGTAGGCAGAGCTCTATTACTAGGCAGCAGAGGTCACGCCTGAATTACTTCCAGCATCATGTTCTTTGCACACAAGCTCCCAAACCAAAGCCCATTCTTCTCAGGAGTCATCATTAGCTAAGGAAGCTCACCACTCTACCCTAGAACCTAGCTCAAGGCCTAGTATAGTACAGATGTCCAATAAATATTTATTAAATAGATAAATGAACATATCTTTTTATCTAGGTCCCAAAGTAGATTTGGGAAGAAGGGAAACAAATCAGTGATCTAGGCTTTTAAAATTCTAACATCACAGGTTTCTCAGTATCATCATTCATTCCACATTCGGCACATTTACTGAGCACTTACTATGAGCCAGGCAACAACTTAGGAGTTAAGGATATACCAGTGAACAAGATAAGCATGGATGAAGCTCCCCTCATGGAGCTTATATTCAGCCAGGGAGGAAGACAGTAAACAATTAAATAAAATAATTTAGTTTTGTACATAAAAAAAATAAATAAACACAATTTGGTGACCAATATTGAACTCTCGTTAATGATGTCATGCTGAAACATCTAAGGGTTAAGTGTTCTTTTATGCATAAAAGGAAAAAAAAATTGGATTGACGGATGGAGAGAAGATAGACATATAGATGGATAGGTCATAGAATAAAGCAAACTGTTAACTGTGGAGTCTAGGCTTTGGGTTTCTATTTTACATTTCTTTCCATTTTTGTATATTTCAAAAATTTCATAACAAAACAGGGAAGAATACTGGCTGCTGTCACTCATGGCACTCACAATTTTGATGCTGACTCTGGTGATGATGAAACCTACATGACAGAAAAAAACTCTACTGGAAAATAGCTACATCACACAAGTAGCCATCTGATTTTAAAACGTGCACATAGTGATGCTTTGCTTCAAATTTCATCAAACTTGATTTTGTTTCCCAAATGGTAGTGATGCTAGGCTCTTTGAGAGACAGGAGGCTGGGATACAGGCTAGGGAAACTATTATGTACAGTTGAGTTGAAAAGATGAGCATCTGAATTGTTGACAGAAGGCACACCAGAGTAAATTTTTCAAGTGTCAAAAAGCAATTTAGGAGGGAATGGACCCCTTAGAAGAACATTTCTCCTGGAGGCTGAGTCTCAGACTGAAGGAATTACAAGGCTGATCCTGTTACTCACTGGTCAGCACAGATGTAAAAGGCAAGAGCCCTCCCGGTCCAAGTGAAAGGCCAAAAACGCTGTTTGAATCAAAAATAGCTCCTTTGCTTGTCAGGCCCTGAAAATAAAGTCGTACACGGAAGCCATGGATCCTCAGCTGAAGCCAACATGTTTGTCACTTGCATGAAAGGGAACTGGCTTGTTTCTAGAATTCCTGTTTCGTCAGGCAAAATTTTTGGTCTACAAGCCACTATTCCCATCTGATCATGCAAATAAACATGGATGCAAACCCCAAGTCCTTGGAGAAACTCAAAGAGTTAGAATGTCAATGACAACGACCACCAGTATGATTTGAACAACTCTTGAAAACCCAACCATGTGAATCATTTCTGTGGGAAGACAAGGGAGAGTAACATGAGTTCACTGGCTTCAAGAAGCTTCTGTACTCTTTAGATTTTTTTTTAATTGAAGTATAGTTAATTTATAATGTTGTGTTAATTTCTGCTGTACAGCCAAGTGATTCAGTTTATACACACGTGCACGCACACACACACACTTTTTTTTTTTTTTTTTTTTTGCGGTACACAGGCCTCTCCCGTTGCGGAGCACAGGCTCTGGACGCACAGGCTCAGCGGCCATGGCTCACGGGCTGAGCCGCTCCGCAGCATGTGGGATCCTCCCAGACCAAGGCACGAGCCCGTGTCCCCTGCATCGGCAGGTGGACTCCCAACCACTGCGCCACCAAGGAAGCCCCCCATTTTTTTTAATATTCTTTTCCATTATGGTTTATCACAGGATATTGAATATAGTTCCCTGTGCTACAGTGTAATCTTAGATTTGTACATTCCTTACCCTTCCCTACATTGTTACATGGACTAAAAATAGAACAGGCATTATCGTTCAATTTAATTTAATTCAATCGATAAGTATTTTCTGAATGCCTACTATGTGCCAGATATTCTGCAAGGTATTGGAGTCTCAGCAATGAACAACACAGACAAAACTCCTACTAATACTATCCTCAGATTCCAGCAGAGAAAAAAAGAAAATAAACAAAAGTCCGTGAAGCATAAATGCTAAGTGATGATACAGTTATAGAGGAAAAGAAAGCAGGGAAGCGGTATAAGAAGTTGGGGGAGAAAGGAGTTGCATTTAAAAAAGGTAGGGGTGTCAGGGTTAGTCTCACTGAAGTGACATTTGAGTTAAAGATCTGAAGGAGGGGATATGGAAGTCTAAGGGAACAATGTCCTGGAGGATGGAACAACCAACGCAAAGGTCCTCGGGTAGGAGTGTGCCTGGCCCATCCAAACAACAGTAAGGAGGCTAGAGAGTAGTGAGCAACAGGACACGTAGTAAGAGATGAGGCCGGGGTGGCGGGTAGCGGGGCCAGACCACTCCAGGCCTTGAGGCAACTGGGGTGACTCATCTTCCCCTACAGTGAGAGGCTACGTCATTGTGGGCACGGGAGTGTCATGATGTTACTTACATTTTCATTAACTCCATTCTGTGATTGGGTCTACTTTGTTCTTTATTCTTTTCTTTTTTTGGTGGTACGCGGGCCTCTCACTGCTGTGGCCTCTCCCGTTGTGGAGCACAGGCTCCGGACGCACAGGCTCAGTGGCGATGGCTCACGGGCCCAGCTGCTCCGCGGCACGTGGGATCTTCCCGGACCGGGGCACGAACCCGTGTCCCCTGCATCGGCAGGCAGACTCTCAACCACTGTGCCACCAGGGAAGCCCCTGTTCTTTCTTCTTAATTCAACCAATATTTATCACCAGTGATGTTACAACTTAAGGGACTGAGGACTCAGCAGTGATGATGCTCATGGAGATTGCAAAGTGGCATCTGGGCAGGCACACAGGTGTGGGGTGGGGGAGGGGAAAGGAGCAGAAGCCCGAGGCTCAGGGAGGGAAGGCTTTCTGGAGGACAGGACACCTCCCTGGAGGGTGAGCAGGGGGCACGGGGGGAGCGAGGGACACGGTTTCCAGACAAAGGAACAGCACACGCAATGGCCTGGCTGTCAGAGAGAACTTGGCACCCTGGGAGACCTAAAAGCCTACACAGGAGAAAGCGCCACATCAGAGGCCAGATGGTATAACAAATGCAAAGGGGTTGGAGGTGAAACAGGGAGGCTCTAATGCCTCCAGAATCCCCAATCTGTTCCTCACTCATCTCTATCACAGCTCCCAAATTTCTACATGTATCGAGAAACGCTGAGCATCTCCCAGCCCGGATTATAATTACACAATATGAGCCACCCAGAAGGCAAATTCTTAAAAGGACTAAAAAAATTACTTAAGTAAAAATAAACCAGTACAAACAGACTTTGCTTCGAAAATAGGACATGTTCTATTACAGTGATATGAACAGTGAGGTTGCTAAACAGACTAATAAGCGCTACGGAAACTTTTCAACGACAGGAGGTAAATGTAAGTCTGAGATGCAGCTTGCCTGAAACTAGGGATGGGGAATCTGGTAATCTCTGCTATTGCTACTTTCAGCCACAGTCTTCAGGGCAAGAGAGGAAAAAAGTCAATTAGATGAAGATGTTTTCCCACGACTGATGAAGTTGTGAAAGAGCGTGTCAGGCAGATAATTAGAACTATTCAAATACGGGATAACTCAAGGTGCAAGACACCAACTTCAGGGGTTTGTTTTCTCTTGTACATGGTACAGGCAGATGTCTTCTCTATTTGATTTTTCTGTGTGGGCAGATTCCTTTCATTCCTTTACTGGGGTATGATGCACCTTGTTTGGGACTGAGAAAAATAAGAGAATACCTTATTTTTTCTAAACTCCTTCAGGAGTTTAGAAAAAGCAGTACGCACAGCAGATAAAAGGCTGTTGATGGAAATAATGCCTAAATATAGGGTCAAGTTCCTGGCAAGCCCAGAAAAAGCAACAATTAATTCTCAACAAGAACTAGCAAAAGTACCCCAAATAAATACAAAGTCCACTTGACAGACTGTATAAAACAGCCTTGGAAACAATGGTTTTAAAAGTTGAACCTTGAAAATATTTTTTGATATAGTAAATGGAAAAAAAGCAGATATAAAATTTTAGTATGTGTGTTATAACTATGCAAAAATATATACCCCTGAAAAAGATAATAATGCTTACATTAGGATATGGGGGACTTTTTCCTTGGGGAGGCTTTCCTTGTTTTTATAATAGGGTTATTATTATTTTTTTAAATTTGATTGGAAAGATGGAAGTCATTTAAATAGAGACTTCAAGAGAAAAATAAAATTTTGCTATAAGGGTGATATGAAGGCGGCAAAGGTGGTGAGGAATCACGGTGGCACCTTCAGAGACCAGCAGACTGTCTAGTGAGGTTGGGGAGGCCAGGGGAGGGCCGTGGTAGGGGAGAGAAGGCAGGGGGCCCGAGAGCTACGCTATGGGCTTTGGAACTGACCCCACGGGCAAAGGGAAGGCACTGTGGTTTTTGAGGAGGAATAGCTTGGTCCATGCTGAGCTTTGCAGAGCTGGCTCTGGGGCAGGAGATGGGTCTCAGTGCCCAGCTCAGAAGCGACACTAGAGTATTGACAAAAGGGAAAAGGAACAAGAAGCCTGCCCTGACGGAGGAAGAACTGCACTTCTCAGCTCAGCTTCCCGGAAAAAAAGCGATCTTTGATCGCTCAAAGAGCTAGTTAAGTGTCCTTACTGTTGTCTGACCACTCGGTTGGTCCCTATAGAAGCTGCTTGGCAAGGTGCTGGGAACAGCCTATGCTGACACACAAAAATGCCCAAATGCAAACAGAATACACAGAGAGGCTAGTTCTAGTGAAATTCTGAGATTTGGGGCAAAACAGTGGAGAAAAAAAAAAGCCAGGCTTTTCAGCTTGTAGAAATTCTACCAACTTAGTGAGGAAATGAGTTAGAGGAGAAATACAAGCAGCCTTAAAGTGAGAAGTGCTCTCTGAATATTCAAGAGCATCGACCTGGTCAGGAGCATCCGTCTCACTTCCCTACCCCTAAACATGCTTCAGGAACAGTGTGGGTGCGTTCTTCTCTTTCCTTATCCTCCCTGCTGGGCCCTTTCTAGACAGCCTTCTCTACCCTCTCCCTGTACTGCACACCTGCCAGAACACTGGTAATCCCATAATAAGACAGCCGGACTTGACGACGACCTGATTCTACAAGTACAACACTACTTCTGCGGTCTCCAAACTTTCCCTTGTGCATCCCATCAAGAGAAAACAATCCAGGTACACCCACAGTGTATGTGCACATTATACATCAATTATGTAATGATTACTATCAGCCCGTCTATTAAGCACTAGTAAATCTGTTTCATTTTTTAAAAATTGACAAGACATAGGTACACTTTTGACACTTTCATCTTCTACCCAAAGGAATTGGTCTTCCCCTTCAGGCCATGAGAATAGTCACACTTACTGGAAGGAAGATTCTGTGGCAACGACCGAGTTAGACTGGACCCGGACTTAGCCACGAGGAAATTTTCCATCACCCTGTTACTTGATGGATTTTGACACCATTGATGGTCCCCACCTTGCTCTGCTGTCTCATTAGGAGTTGTAAAATGCTGATTTTCTAATTTTTCATTCCTTTTGCATTTATTAGCTGTGATTTCCCCATAATTAACAACGTTCTCTCATCACCTATTTGATTATCTTCAAATACAATTTGTCCTAGAAAGGCACGATCAAAGCTGGATTCTTTCCATCTATTTTTCAGAGTAATGAAGTCAGTGTCTTAGCAACTCGCAAAGGTGATCGATTGATTTTCTGGGTTTTTCTTGCTTGGACTATCATTCTGGATTCATGGATTATTTTCCATTGGTTTGATTCAAATCCACTGCAGTCATTATTTTTTTTGATGCTCAAACTACCCCAGCTTTGGCTCCTGTGTCCCTCTGACTCCACCCCAGGGGTCCTTCTTAGCTTCCTTGCTTCCACGTGACAGATGTCCCATCTTTAACAGTTCCTGCCCTAGACCTGGAGTCACCTATTTATCTTAGAAAGAGGATCCTTTAGTGGGAAAGGTACTTAGGAAATCCCAATCTGAGTGTTAAGGATACTCTCACTGCCACTGGATTGTCTTTACTTTTGATCCTTTTCAAAGTACAGAGTTAGGAAACATTTCCTTTTCAGAGAGAAAATATAAGTTCATAGTGATATTTCCTATTCAAGCTGAGTATTATACAATCTTTACTTAAATTCTTTATACACTCCCCTCTTCCTATATACCGCAAACTGTAGTTCCTACAGTATAACTGTAATAGTTTCAAATAACAATGTAAGTATTCCCCACTACAACTGTATGGTCCAAAGACTGTGCTTAAAATCACTTGAAATAATTATTTTATCTGTGTGAGAGATTAGTACCAACCTGATACAGGTTTCTTGTTTCATTTTTTGATCTCTTTTCAATCTTTAGTGAATTCTTTTTTCTTTTTAAATTATGTAAAACATTTCTATGGTTCCAAAGTCAAAATAAAGTACGTTAAGAGACATCTAGCACAGGGAACTATATTCAATATCCTGTAATAAACCATATGGGAAAGAATATAAAAAAGAATGTATCTGTAGGTATAACTGAATCACTTTGCTGTACAGCAGGAATTAACACAACATTGTAAATCAACTATACTTCAATTAAAAAAAGGAGACATTTATTTCCTATCCCTGTCCCTGCAAACCCTCCTCCAGTGGTAATCATTTTTATTAGCTTGCTATTCTTCCATTGTTTCTTTTGAAAACACAAGCACATTCATACATGTACACACACTTCCCTCCCACCATACCCTTCTTATATAGAAGGGAGTGACTCCACATACCTTCCTGCACTTCGGTTTTTACCACTTAATATATCCTAGACATCTCCCTCCAGAGACTGGAGTCTTCCCTCGGCCCTTTTGCACAGTTACACATGACTTCACTCTATCAATAGACCATATTATTCACTCAGTCCCCTATTAGGAACCTCTGGGTTATTGCCAGTCTTCTCCTAGTACAAATAGTACCACAATAAATGGCCTTGTACACACCGTACACATACCATGTCTGACCTTTGCTCACTTATCTTTGGGATGGATTCCTAGATATGACCTTGTCAAAGGAAGGATGCCTAGGAAGCTACGCTAGACAGTGACAAATCCCCTTGCACAGGGAAGTGCCAGCCGGGCTGCATTCCCACTGCCTTCCCTAAGTCTCACCATAGGAAGAGCTGCGTCAGCAAACTTTCAGACTTTTGCCAATCTGATATGCGGGACATGGGATCTTGGTGCAGTTTTAAAATGCATTTCTCTTATCATGAACGAGGTTAACATGTTTTCATATATTGGGGGCAGTACATTTCTTTTTTCTCCGAACTGCTTTTGCCCATTTCCTACTGGATTGTGGAATGTTTTCTTCTCAATTTTTAGAAGCTCTTTATACATTAGCGATATTAATCCTCTGTAACACAATTTGCTATGGTGTTATTTTTTTGTGTTGTTGATTTTGCCATACAGGTTTCTTTTTTTTTTTTTAGGCAGACAAATGTATCAGTTTTGCCCCCGCCCCACCCCCCTCCCCCGATTCCTGCTGAATTCTGAGTCAGTTAAGAAACTATCCCTTTCCCAGGTTAACAAGAATTAATCTATCTTTCCATCTTTAGTTATATTGTAAGCAATGAATTGATTTCAATTCAATCAACCAACACTGCTGAAATCCTCCATTCATGGAGAATGAAAATAAGTTCTTTTGGACTCTGAATTCCAACATTCTAAAAGAGAGCTTCTTTCTGGAAAAGCCTTCTATTTCTACGCCCCAGATATAGGGAAATACCATCCCACGGAGGGCATAGATATACCGTGTCATTTAAGTAGTGTTGGTCATTTTGGACACAACTAACATTTTATGTATGTGAAGTAACACACAAGCCACTTCTTAGGTTATTTTGTGTCACCTCATCGCAGCCCCTCAAAGTTACACAGCAGTGTCGATCCAAAGGTAACTCTAGCCATGTCTCACCATGCTGCCAGCCACCTGTCACCCACCATGCCCTATATTAGTTTGTCCCCTGAACTGTGCCCCCGTGACAGGCTATGATAGGATGACAGAGCTCCAGGAGCGGCAATAATAATGTCTACGATGCATACAGAACGCTCTCAAACACCGCTCTGAGCTAAAATGAACATTTAAACATGAGTCGATTTTTAAAATCACTTCCCCATCTGCCACAGACCTTCTTAATTCATCCTTCCTTCTCATACTTCACACCCAAGGACTAGTCCAATGTGTCCGCTGCTGCACTTAGTGAATCCCACGAAAGGTCACCTTCAGGTGGCTGCACGTGAGGGGGAAGGCTCAGTACATGGGGAAAAGGCACGGCAGAGGGCCCTGGGTTTTAAAGAAGGAAACAGATACGCAGCTCAGATCCTAATTCTAGGATGGAAATCTCTGGATTAAAATTATTCCGATAATTTAGGAAAATGGAAATCTGCACTCTGAGTGTCCAAATGGACGCTGTTTAACTCGGGGGAACTTTCATTCCCAGAACAGGAATTCACCTCAACAAGGGGAATCACCAAGGTCTATGGACTTAAACAATAAATTCATTTTTGTCATGAATACTACAGGATCCGGTATTTGGCTTCACAGTCCTCAGCTAATTATAAATGAAATGAAGCTACGGGCAGGTAGACTGATGGCAGCAACAAGAAATGGTGAATGTGGGAAAGGAACACAGAAAATTGCTGAAAGGCTACAGTTGGGGCCAGCGGGTTCATCAACTTTTAGCCTGTCCACTACATCACTTTACAAAATAATCACTGCTCGTGGCAACATGGACACCACGTGAGCAAGACAGGGTGAGATTTCATCCTAGGCTCAAAGTTTAAGAAGCCAGTAAGGTATGCAACAGTTTTAAATCGTTCTATTTTGAAAAGACTGACTTTTTTTTCTTTACAAAGGTTGATGCTTAAATAATGAAGATTTAATTACTTGGAAAATGTATGCACATGGAAGACCTCATTCCTCTTGAATCATCAAGTGGACCCTAAACAGTGTCTGTGTCGCATGAAGCATGTTTACTGCCCGCCGAAGTCCATCCAAAGTCCTTTCCCAGATGGTTTCCAGTGACACCTCATATTGAATATTTTTCTCCAGAACATTTCTAAGGTTTTTTACAAAATGTTCACATAGCCTTTCAATTCCGATTTTAAAAACAATCCAGTTATTCCCAAGAAAAAAGGTTCCACAGCACCCATTTCTACAGCTAAGGGCTCCGGGAATCACAGCTGAAAACACATGGTGGCCTCATTTCTTTTCCCATTTGTCTTTGGCGGCATTCTGGAAAGTAGAGGTGAGACACAACTACTCACGGAACATGGTGTAAAACTGCTGCGGGTTCAGGTTCCACTTGCCCCAGGGGGTCTTGTGGCCTTTCAACTGGGCATAGTTGGCATGGTTGAACTCTGGTTCGGTGCCGAATGAGTCCAGGACACGCAGCATGCACCTGAAAGATAAAAGACGCCATGGGTAAAACTACAACCCTGACCCCAAATTCAAAGAAACAAAAGCTCTACCCCCTCAGGGACCACCAAAGATGGACAAATCCTTTAAACTGAATGCCACTGGGCAGGAATTGAGAGGTTTTATACTAGCATGTCGACCAAACATCCCCACACGTGGCTTCTGAGCCAGAGCCATCACAAAGCTCATATAATCTGCTCTAGATGAGTTGACTAATCACAGAAGATGCTCCAATACCAGTGAAATAAAAAGCTCCCAACAGCTGGAACTGCAGACCGCCATGGTCACTGCTGTACCCCTAGCCTGGGCTGACCATACAGTGGTGCCTAATGGACAACTGTGGAAGAAATAAAGAACTACCATTTTTAGAGGTTACTATGTCCCTCCAAATTCATATGCTGAAATCCTAAGGAGGTGGTATTAGTAAATGGGCCTTTGGGAGGTGATACGGTCATGAGGGTGGAGCCCTCATAAATAGGAATAGTGTTTTTATAAAAGAAATTCCACAGAACTCCCTAGCGCCTTCCACCGTATGAAGATACAATGAGAAGTCTGCGACCTCACCTGACCATGCTGCCACCCTGATCTCAGACTTTCAGCCTCCCAAAATGTAAGCAATACATATCTGCTATTTATAAGCCCCCCAGGCTGTGATGATTTTGTACAGCAGCCTGGGCAGACTGAGACGGAGGTCTTATTCTGCTTAGAGCACATGGCATGTCCTGTCTCCTTCAACAACTATTCAAGATTTTCATCAACTAACTACAGTACATGATTTTAGGTAAAGCTTAGAATCTCACTTAATAGGCAGTGGTGATTTTTATGTACTTGATAGTAAGAGGGCATTACTGTTTTCTCCCAGAGCTCAAAAAGAAGTGAAACTGAAAATGTTTTGTTTGGCTATTCCACAAAAGCCTTAGCACAGCATCAATCAAACCTGGTCTATCGCCTGTTTTTGTATGGCCTTCTAGCTAAGAACGTTCTTTACATTTTTAAATGGTTAGAAAAAAAAGGGAGAATATTTTGTGATGTGAAAATTATACGGAATTCAACTTTCAGTGTTCAAAAATAAAGTTTTATTTGAACTAGCCAAACCTATTTGTTTCTGTACGTCTGTGACTGATTTCACACAGTAGCAGTAGACTTGGTAGCTGCAACAGAGACCACATCGTCAAGCAAAGCCTAAAATATTTACTATCTGGCTCTTTACAGAAAAAGCCTCCTGACCACTGTTTTGGAGTGCATAAAGAATGACCAATCGGAAGAAAGGAATCAATACTAAAACAGAATTTATTGATTTTGGTTACATTTATTTCATCACTGATTCTCAAAACACTGATGTAAATTTAACTCATGACTGGCCAATGAAAAAGCACTATTTTCTGCTGTTATGTATCAGTAATAATTCTGAATGGCTCTTACTGGACCAATAAGCATAAAAGTAAATGAAGATAGAGCCCACATTTTAGAATCAGATGACGGCAATGACTTTTAAGCATCTGATTCACTTTCTTTCTTCCTTTCCCCACTGGGAGGAAGTCCATCTTCCAATTATTTTTACATCAATGCATATTGCAGAAAAAAAGAATGCAAACGCCAGATAGGATTTTCCAGGAAGAGCAACAGTAAACTGTCATTTTAGTGTGATGATTTTCACATCAGAGCTCAGCACTATTTGTCTAGACAAGGAAGAAAGGAAAGAGGGGAGGCAAGGTGGAAGGAGCGCGGGCCAGGACCACAAAGTTAAATACAAACCAACCCCAGAAACAGTGTCCTTCTTCTGGATTCCCATGTGGCTCTCAAGGAACATTCGATCCTCACAGTGACTAGATATATATGTATAAATAACTGAATCGCTTTGCTGTACACCTGAAACTAACACAACACTGCAAAACAACTATACTTCAATTAAAAAAAAAAGAAAGAAAACAGCTGGGATGATGGTGGCAACGCTGCCAAGGTCACTACGGGAGAGGGGCGGAGGGGCTGGAGGGACTCACACTGACAACTGGGGCTGGGGAAGGTTCGGCTCCCTCAAGAGGGACAGAGCTGGGATTCAAAGGTGAGAGCGCCCTGAGCAGGCACAGCAGGGAGAAACAGGCCACCGTCATCAGAGAAACCTTTGCCTTGAAGGCTCTGGCTACCTCCACTTGTTTGTAATTGACTGACTGTCTCTAACTTGTGACTCTATATTTACCTTGGAGTTTTAGTGGTGTTATTTTAAATGTGGATAACTAAAACAAACCCTGATGAGTAAAGATGCCTGGCAGGAGCCTAACTCCTGAAATCTTGGACTTTTATTACATGGGGCCTATATGTACGCTACGTGAGGCTGGCTTCTACTCAAACGGAAGGCTACAGAATGAATGATGGGATGCGTGAGATACTTATAACTCTACATGCTTATACTTGCAGCTTTGGTTTGGGAGTTGTCTGTTTTTTTTTTAGCTTATCTGGGTTTGTCTTATAAACCCAAGGCAGGAGACTGATCTCTGTCTAGGACAGAGGAGGCTGAACAATTATAGTCTTCCCTCTTCAATCACTTTCTACACCTGTGTGTTTTGGAATTGGGTGTGTGCCGGTAGTATTGATGCTGTTCCTCTAATGTCTTCTGTGTGTCTGGAGCATCAAGAACAGACTGATGACTTAAAAAGATATTTGCCTCGCTGCCCGAGGCAGCTGGCCTCCTAACAGGACTGGCTGCAGCAATGCCAAAGGATTTCTGGAACATTCTCTCTGCACTAAGTCACACTATTACGAGATGGATGCTCACAACCTCCTTGCCAGGACCTACTTCCTAATTTGGAGTTTGATGCAAAACATGGTATATCTTGGACTATTTGCATCGCACTTTCCTGTGTGTTGTCCATGCTCAGCAAAGGCCTCACATGAAGCAAAATGGATATGAGTTTTGCAGTACCTAGCAGAATACTAGTCGCATTTAGGTATTTAATAAATGTTTCATCGAATGTCCTGGGTCCCTATATAAGTTGGACAGAATTTATAAATATTTTCCCAAGATCAACAGGAATCATAGATTTGCTCCTAAATAAAACAACCAACTGATAACTTTACATTTAATAGAATTCTTATCATCTTCCATCACCCAAGATGAATACAGAGAGCGCTGACAATTTCTAATCTTTAAAAGGGAAAGAAATGGGCAAGAAACTTTCTAGAGGACCTGCTTGGCCTTTGGATGAGATCTTAGCTGCATGAGACCACAAAGACGGCAGCACTGAAGTCCTAACAGACCTCCTGCCAGCAAATATCACTAACACAGATGATTTATTAAAGAAAGGAGGGATAAAACACTCTTCCATAAAATCCCCTCAGAGAAAATATGCCTTTTCATCCAACAAGAACCAAATACCAATCAATGGTGACCATTTTAATAATAAAATCATCCTTTTTAATTGACCTAAACGCTACCACTGAGAATATATTTCCACCCAAACAGCCCTGCTTAATCATGAGAATATGTAAGTCTAGGGACGCTCAGTTCCTTTTGCACATTTATCAGATGGCGGTCAGTCACAAAACGCCAGAGAAAAACAGCTCTTTCTTTTTTTCAATGCTGTAGCTAAAAAGAAAAAAAAAGTTTATTTACAAGGTCTATTAGCAACAAGAAATATGGCTACTCCCACAGAGCGGAGAACATTTATGGTGGCCCATGATTCATGAAGATTTCAAAAAAGCAACAAACCAAAAAACAGGGAAAACCTGATGCAGAAGGTAGGGTGCTATCCTGGACCAAACCCAGATTTTTATCTTGCTTTTTTATGAAACTGCAGGCACACCTCATTTTATTGTGCTTCACGCTTTTGCACTTCGCAGATACTACACTTTTTACGAATTAAAGGTTTGTGGCAACCCTGCATTATCAGAGGTTGGTTAGCATTTTTTAGCAACAAAGTATATAAACTTTTTTTTCCCTTTCCAGTTTTATACTGAAATATAATTGACACACAGCACAGAATATGTTTCAGGTGTACAGCATAATGATTTGATTTATATACAACATGGAATGACTACCACAAGTTTAGTGAACAACCATCATCGTAGAGATACAAAATAAAATTTTTTTTCCTTGTGATAAGAGCTTTTGGGTTGTACTTACTTATCTTAGAGCTGCAAGTTTATACCTTTTGACTACCACTCCCCCAACTCCCCCTCCCCCCGCTCCCTGCCTCTGGTAACCACAAATCTGATCTCTTTGTCCATGACTTTGTCTTTGTTTTCGAAGTATAATTGACCTATAGCACTATGCCAGTTCCTGGTGTGTAGTATAATGATTCCGTATTTCTGTACATTACAAAACGATCACCATGATAAGTCTAGTTACCATCTGTCACCACACAAAGATATTACAATATTATTGATTATATTCTCACACTGTGCATTTCATACCTGTGAAAGGATTTTTAAAATTAAGGTATGTACTTTGGGGTACGTGTCCTTTATACAATGGAATATTACTCAGCCATAAAAAGGAACAAAACTGGGTCATTTGTAGAGATGTGGATGGACCTAGAGTCTGTCATACAGAGTGAAGTAAGCCAGAAAGAAAAAAACAAATATCATATATTAACGCATATATGTGGAATCTAGAAAAATGGTACAGATGAACCATTTGTAGGGCAGGAATAGAGATGTAGACATAGAGAACAGACCTGTGGACACATGCGGGGAAGGGGAGGGTGGGACGAACTGGGAGACTAGGTTTGACATAAATACACCACCATGTGTAAAACAGCTAGCTAGTGGGAACATGCTGCATAGCACAGGGAGCTCAGCTCGGTGCTGTGTGACAACCTAGATGGGTGGGATGGGTGGGGCGGGGGTGGGAGGGAGGTTCAAGAGGGAGGGGATATAGGTATACATATAGCTGATTCACTTCATTGTACAGCAGAAACTAACACAACATTGTAAAACAATTATGTTCCAATAAATAAATAAAGGTATGTATTTTTTTTAATACATAATGCTGTTGCATACAACAGACTACAGTATAGTATAAACATAACTTTTATGTGCACTGGAAAACCAAACGTATTGTGTGACTCACTTTATTGTGATACTCGCTTTATTGTAGTGGCCTGGAGTCAAACCCTCAGTATCTTTGAGGTCTGCCTGTGTATCCAAAAGGCAATGAAAAGTGGGTAGTCTCCTCTCAATGAATCCCTTTCCTCTGCCCAAGACCATTTCACTGCCCAGTGAGAAAATCACTGCCACTGCAAAGAAATTCCACAACAATGGGTGTTCCCCTCCACTCTGTTGTTGAGAAGATTCTTAATATTTTGAATTTTCATTTTTTTCTTTTCTATTATGGTTTTTTACAGAATGTTGAATATACTTTCCTGTGCTATAAAACAGGACCTGTTGTTTATCCATTCTATATATAATAGTTTGCGTCTGCTCATCCCAAACTCCCAGTCCTTCCCTCCTCCACCCTCACCCCCACAACCCCCAGCAACCACAAGTGTGTTCTCTATGTCTGTAAGTCTGTTTTGTAGATAAGTTCATTTGTATCATATTTTAATTAATTAATTTATTTATTTTAAAAAATTAACTTATTTTTGGCTGCATTGGGTCTTCATTGCTGTGCGCGGGCTTTCTCTAGTTGTGGCGAGCAGGGGCTACTCTTTGTTGTGGTGTGCAGGCTTCTCATTGTCGTGGCTTCTCTTGTTGCGGAGCATGGGCTCTAGGCACGTGGGCTTCAGTAGTTGTGGCATGCCGGCTCAGTAGTTGTGGCGCACAGGCTTAGTTGCTCTGTGGCATGTGGGATCTTCCTGGACCAAGGCTCAAACCCGTATCCCCTGCATTGGCAGGTGGATTCCTAACCACTGTGCCACCAGGGAAGCCCCCGTGTCATATTTTAGATTCCACATATAAGTGATATCATATGGTATTTGTCTTTCTCTTTCTCACTTACTTTGCTTAGATTTGATGATAATCTCTAGATCCATCCATATAGCTGCAAAATGCATTACCATTAAGTGCCCAACATACAAACCTTCAAGTTGCAAACTTTCAGAGATGAGAACATATTATAAACCTATTACAGTACAGTACTATATAGCCGATTGAGTTAGTTGGGTACCTAGGCTAACTTTGTTGGACTTATGAACAAATTGGACTTATGAATGCACTCTCGGAATGGAACTCGTTGGTATGTAGTGGACTTACTGTATTTCATTCTTCTTCATGGCTGAGTAATATTCCATTTAAATATATACCACTTCTTCTTTATCCATTCATACGTTGATGGACGTTTAGGTTGTTTCCATGTCTTGGCTATTGTAAATAGTGCTGCTATGAATATAGGGGTGCAGGTATCTTTTCAAATTTGAGTTTTGTCCAGATACATGCCCAGGAGTGGGGTTGTCGGATCGTGTGGCAGCTCTAGTTTTAGTTTTCTGAGGAATCTCCATACTGTTCTCCATAGTGGCTGCACTAAATTACATCCCCACCCTCAGTGTAAGAGGGTTCCCTTTTCTCCACACCCTCTCCAGCATTTGTTATTTATAGACTTTTTAACGATGGCCATTCTTACTGGTGTGAGGTGGTACCTCACTGTTGTTTTCATTTGCATTTCTCTAATAATTAGTGATGTTGAGCATCCTTTCAGGTGCCTACTGGCCATCTGTATGTCTTCTTTGGAGAAATGTCTATTCAGGTCTTTTGCCCATTTTTTGTTTGGGTTATTAGATTAATCCCTTATTGAACACACCATTTGCAAGTATTTTCTCCCAGTCTGTAGGTTGTCTTTTCGTTTTGTTCATGGTTTCCTTTGCTGTGCAAAAGCTTATAAGTTAAATTAGGTCCCATTTGTTTATTTTTGCTTTTATTTCTATTGCCTTGGGAGACTGACCTAAGAAAACATTGCTACGATTTATGTCAGAGAATGTTTTGCCTGTGTTCTCTTCCAGGAGTTTAATGGTATCATGCCTTATATTTAAGCCTTTAAGCCACTTTGAGTTTATTTTCGTGTATGGTGTGAGGGTGTGTTCTAGCTTCACTGATTTACATGCAGCTGTCCAACTTTTCCAACACCACTTGCTGAAGAGACTGTCTTTTCCCCACTGTAGATTCTTGCCTCCTTTGTTGAAGATTAATTAACCGTAGGTGTGCAGGTTTATTTCTGGGCTCTCTGTTCTGTTCCACTGATCCATATGTCTGTTTTTGTGCCAATACCATGCTGATTTGATTACTGTAGCCTTCTAGTATTGTCTGAAGTCTGGGAGGGTTATGCCTCCTGCTTTGTTCTCTTTCCTTAGGATTGCTTTGACAATTCTGGGTATTTTATGTCTCCATATAAATTCTAGGATTGTTTGTTCTAGTTATGTGAAAACTGTCATGGGTAATTTCATACGGATCAAATTAAATCTGTAGATTGCTTTGGGTATTATGGTCATTTTAACAATATTATGAATTTTCATTTCTTTCAATTCTAGAGGACTTCCAATCTGGAATAACCTTGGACATTAAAGTTAATAATACTAAACTATAAACTAACCTGAAATGGAGAAACCTAGGTCAGGTCATTAAAGATGCATTTATTGGTTAAGTTAAAGAACACATCAAAACATCTCTTTACAGAATAACAATAGAAAAGAAACATATGAAGGGACTTCCAAGTTGTACTAACTGAAAGATTTCACAGTGCTCTCTTAGGAAGGTGATTCAAAACAAAACGTAGGTCAATACATACTACCAGTTGGTAAAGCTGGTACTAATTTCATGATTTTTACCCAAATTCATGACCATTGACACTATTAAATAATTATGGGGCTTCCCTGGTGGCGGAGTGATTGAGAGTTCGCCTGCCGATGCAGGGGACACGGGTTCGTGCCCCGGTCCGGGAAGATCCCATATGCCGCGGAGCGGCTGGGCCCGTGAGCCATGGCCACTGAGCCTGTGCGTCCAGAGCCTGTGCTCCGCAACGGGAGACGCAAAAAAAAAAAACAAACAAAAACAAAAATAATTATGATGTTTCGTTAAATGTATTCACCTTTTAAAATTTATTGGAAACTTTTATAGACCACAAATAAAAGACAGTATCAACTGTAATAAATGGAAGACACAAAAAAGCACATTACTATTCTTCCCCTTTTTTGTGATTATTTTTTTAGACTCTACTCCGTTAAAAGTTACTACAAAATAATTCCCTGTGCTTATCTATTTTATACACAGTCATTTGTATCTCAATACAATACCCCTATCTTGCCCCATGCCCCTTTCCTCTCCTCCCCACTGGTAACCACTAGTTTGTTTTCTGTATCTGTGAGTCTGTTTCTCTTTTGCTGAATACGTTCATTTTATTTTTTAGATTTGGCATATAACTGATATCATACCACATGTGTCTTTCTCTGTCTGACTTACTTCAGTAAGCATAATATTCTCTAGGCCCACTGATATTGCTGCAAATGGAAGAATTTCATTCTTTCTTTTTTATCACTGAGTAGTATTCCACTGTATATATATATATATATATATATATATATATATATATATATATGCCACTTCTTCTTTATCAATTTGTCTACTGAAGGACCCTTAGGTTGTTTCCATACCTTGGCTATTGAAAATAGTGCTGATATGAACACTGGGGTGCACATATCTTTCTGAATTAGTGTTTTCAACTTTTTTGGATATACACCACAGCAGTGGAATTGCTGCGTCATATGGTAGCTCTTTTTTAGGTTTTTGAGGAACCTTCATACTGTTTTCATAGCAGCTATACCCATTTACTTTCCCACCATGCTGTTTGGGTTACTAAAGCTTTGTAGTATAGACCAGTGGTCCCCAACCTTTTTGACACCAGGGGCCGGTTTCATGGAAGACAATTTTTCCACGGATCAGGGATGGGGATGGTTCAGGCTGTGATGCGAGTGACGGGAGTGGCAGATGAAGCTTCACTCACTCACCTGCCTGCCGCTCACCTCCTGCTGTGTGGCCTGGTTCCTAGCAGGTTGCAGACCAGGACTGGTCCGCAGCCTGGGGGTCGGGGACCCGTGGTATAGACTGAATGAAGTCAGGAAGCGAAATACCTCCAGCTTTGTTCTTTTTCCTCGGACTGCTTGGCAATTCAGGTTCTTTTGTGGTTCCACATAAATTTTAGGAATATTTGTTCTAGTTCTGTGAAAAATGTTACGGGTATTTTGACAGGGATCACATTAAATCTGTAGATTGCTTTGAGTGGCATGGCCATATTAAAAATATTAATTCTTCTAATCCAAGAGCGCAGGGTATCTTTCCATTTCTTTGTATCATCTTCATTTTCCTTCATCAATGTTTTACAGTTTTCAGAGTATAGGTTTTTCACCTCCTTGGTTAAGTTTATTCCTAGGAATTTTATACTTTTTGAAGCGATTTTAAACAGGATTGTTTTTTTACTTTCTCTTTCTGATAGTTTATTATTAATGTATAGAAAAGCAACAGATTTCTGTATATTGATATTATATCCTAAAACTTCTCTGAATTTATTAGCTCTAATAGTTTTTTGGTGGAGACTTAAGGATTTTCTACATAAAGTATTATGTCATCTGCAAATAGTGACAGTTTTACTTTTTTCCTTCCAGTTTGGATGCTTTTCTTTTTTTTTTTTGTCTATTGTGGCTAGGACTCCTAATACTACGTTAAATTGAAGTGGCGAGAGGGGGCATCCTTGTCTTGTTCCTAAATTTAGAGGAAAGGCTTTTACCTTTTCAACACTGAGTATGATGTTAGCTGTGGGTTTGTCATAAATGGCCTTTATTATGCTGAGATATGTTACATCTATAACCAATTTGATGAGTGTTTTTACCATAAATGGATGTTGTTTTGTCAACTGCTTTTTCTACTTCTAGTGAGATAATGATGTGATTTTTATCCTTTTGTTTGTTAATGTGGTATATATCACATTGAATGATTTGTGAATATTGAACCATCCTTGTGTCCCTGGAATAAATCTCACTTGATCATGGTGTATGATTCTTTTTATATAATGTTGGGTTTGGTTTGCTAATATACTGTTGAGGATTTTTGCATCTATATTCATCAAAGGTATTGGCCTGTGATTTTCTTTTTTTGTAGTGTCTTTTCTGGTTTTTGTATCAGGGTAATGGTGGAATTATAGAATGAATTTGGGAGTGTTCCCTCCTCTTCAATTTTGTTTTTGAAATAGTTTGAGAAGGGTAAGTATTAGTTTTTCTTTATGTGTTTGGTAGAATTCCCCTGTGAGGCTGCCTAGTCCTAGACTTTTGTTTGCTGGGAGTTTTTTTTGTTTGTTTTCCAAATTCAATTTCACTACCAGTGATCGGTCTGTTCAAATGGTCTGTTTCTTCTTGATTCAGTCTTGGTGTGTTGTATGTTTCTAGAAATGTGTCCGTTTCTTATAGGTTGTTCACTTTGTTGGCATTTAACTGTCCGTAGTACTCTTATGATTTTTTGGATCCCTGCTGTACTGGTTATTCCTCCTCTTTTATTTCTTCTTTTGTTTATTTGGGTCCTCTCTCTTTTCTTCTTGGTGAGCCTGGATAAAGGTTTATCAATTTTATTTAACTTTTCAAAAAACTAGCTCTTGGTTTCATTGATCTTTTCTATTTTTTTGGTCTCTCTTTTATTTATTTCCTCTCTGATCTTTATTATTTTCCAACTTCTGCTGACTGGGCTTTGTTCTCCTTTTTCTAATTCTTTTAGGTGGTAAGTGGGGTTGTTTGAGAATTTTCTTGTTCCTTGAGGAAGGCTCATATCACTATAAACTTCCCTCTTCAAACTGCTTTTGCTGCATCCCATACATTTTAGAGACTGTATTTCCATTTTCATTTGTCTCAAGGTATTTTCTGACTTCCTCTTTTTTCTTTGATCCATTGTTTTTTTCAGCAGCATGTTGTTTAGTCTCATGTGTTTGTTCTTTTCCCATTTTTCTTTCTGCGATTGATTTCTAGTTTCATACCACTGGGGTCAGAAAAAGTGCTTGATATAATTTCTATCCTCTTGAACTTGTTGAGACTTGTTTTGTGGCCTAGCATGTGATTTATCCTGGAGATGTTCCATGTACACTTGAAAAGAATGTGTAATCTGCTGTTTTCAGATGTGATGACCTGTAGATATCTATTAAGCCCAACTGCTCTATTGTGTCATTTAACATCACTGTTGCCTTACTGATCTGTCCATTGATGTAAATGGGGTGTTAAAGTCCCCTACTATTATTGTCAACTTCTCCCTTTATGTCCGTTAGTATTTGCTTTATGTACTTGGGTGCTCCTGTACTGGATGCATACATGTTAACCGGTGTACTACCTTCGTCTTGTATCAATCCCTTTACCGTTATATAATGCTCTTCTTTTTCTTTTATTATAGGCTTTGTTTTAAAAGTCTATTTTGTCTGATATGAATACTGCTACCCCAATTTCTTGCCATTTCTGTTTGCATGAAATATCTTTTTCCATCCCCTCACTTTCAGTCTGTGTGTGTCTTTAGCTTTAAAGTGAGTATCTTGTAGGCAGCATTTACATAGATCTTTTTTAAATCCAATCAGCCACCCTATGTGTTTTGATTGGAGCATTTAGTTCAATGACATTTAAAGTAATTATTGATAGATATGTACTTACTGCCATTTTATTACTTGTTTTCTGGTTGTTTTTTTTGTAGTTCTCTGTTCATTTCTTCTTCTTTTTGTTTCTTCCCTTGTGGTTTGATGATTTTCTTTAGTAGTATGCTTCTGTTCCTTTCTTTATACGTTTTGTGTATCTATTGTAGGTTTGGGATTTGTGATTACCATGGGGTTCTATGTTGAGAATTGTTTCCCTCGCTCTGCTCAGATGCAGCCTTGGGTCCAAGTACCCTTTTGCCCCTCACAGTCATTCACTGCCCCCAATCTCCTCCACCCCTGCCTTGCTGCGGCACCCTTGGCAGTTGGAGCCTGCGTGACCTCTCAGCATGTACCGGAGGGTGAGTTGTGGTTGAGTGGCTGCCATGAGAGGTCTGGGCTGCTTCTGATGCACTGCTTGAGTAAGTGCCAACAATGGCCACCGCCGCCCCCACTGCCCAGGCTCCACCCTGGGACCAGGTCGCCTCTGTGTCCCACAGTCTCCTCTCTCGTTGTGGCCACCCCAGCTCCAGTGCCATCTTGTGACATGGAGTAAGTGGGGCTAGAGCACTTGCTGGGCTAGGGCTGGCACGTGCTGAGACAGCTGCAGGAAACCTCTGTCCGTCCTCTCTGCCCTGCCTCAGGGGCAAGCCAGGGCATACATGCTCCTCACAAGCAGGGTCTAGGCCTTCTACAGCCCTCCTGTTGGTGCTAGTGGTCCTCCAACCTAAAAAGGGGGCTTGTTTCCCCTGTGTATAACCCCACGACTCAGGTGCCCAATCTGTGGCTCTCACCGCTCACTTCCCAGGGCAGGTCTCCACTTGCGCAATCTCCCTTTTCCTCTGAGTGCCCTCCCAGGGGTCCCTACCTGATCCCTTTTCTTCCCTTCCTACCCGATTACATGTGAATCTTTCTTATGGTCTTGGTGGTACAGGAGTCTTTCTGCCAGTTTCCAGTTGGTTTTCAATGAGAATTGTTCCACAGTTAGATGTATTCTGGATGTGTACATAGGGGGAGGTGAGTCCCACACCGTCCTACTGGGCCATCTTGATCAATCCTCCATATTACTCTTCTTTAATAAGAATTACTAAACTCAAACTAGGTATTTTTTTTGCCTGCTGAACATTGAGACTTACAGCTACTCTCATGCAAGTGTTAAAAGTAGTGTTGGAGATACAGTAGTATCAAACTAAGCCTTTTTTAGAAAGATTGAAAGGAAATTGAAAAAATTAAAAAACTTCATTACATAATTCAATGTTATTTAGTGTCATGCTTGTAAAATTGTTTCCAATGTTGTTCCATGTAAAATTGTTTCAAATACTAAACCATGGTCTCAAACCCACAAGAGGGAAACAGTGAGATCTTCTACTAATAAAAACTGTACACAGAGTAACACATGCACTCTGGTGATACTAAGCACGAGGCTTATCTTTAAAAGTAAAAGACCCCAGCATTCAGACAAGCTACGCCCAGATTTCTCTTCTAAGAATGACAAGAATACCGATGGGGGAAAGGGACAGAGAAATAAGTCATCAACTCAAACCTAAGGAACACAAGAAATGACCCTGTCCATAGTTTATCAAAATCATTATTTGATTAAACAGATGAGATTAGTGTAGACAGACTGACAGAGGCAAGGTAAGTGTTAGGGAAGGTAAAAAGGAGGTTGGATATTTGTTTTCTATTTTTAAAAGAAATCAATGAAAATAATGAATAGCACTTGAAAGTCAAAAGGCACCGAGGAGAATCTGAACTTCAATTAGGAATGAGAAACACTCTACACAGGGAAGCAGCTGCACAGCACAGGGGGATCAGCTCCGTGCTTTGTGACCACCTAGAGGGGTGGGACAGGGAGGGTGGGAGGGAGACACAAGAGGGAGGAGATATGGGGATATATGTATACGTACAGCTCTTTCACTTTGTTATACAGCAGAAACTAATACACTGTTGTAAAGCAATTATACTCCAATAAGGATGTTAAAAATAGCGACAATTATTAAAAAAAAGAAAAAAAAGATAATATTTGATAAGCTTTTTCTACCAGCAACCATGCAACCCTTGTTAAAGAAATAAAAAGCTCTAAAAACTTAAGAACAGTATGTAGCACTTACTGGTAATGAACCCAGGATGGTCCAAGAGTTTTCTTGAATTGAGCGAGTCCTACAATATCAATATAAATGAGCTCAACAATTCTGTCTCCTACAGTTGGGCAGCCAGATCGGTTTCCTACAACCTTCTTCATTATTCTAGAGAAAGGACAGAAGAGAGGGGAAAAATAAATACAATTTACTGCAAGGTACTGCACTTAAATAGGTAAATAAACGTCCCAAGAATCCTTATCAGGGAGGATGCCATGGCCTTTCCCAACCAGCTGCCTATCCAAGTTCTGCCCACTCGTCACGTCCATCCAAAGCCTCAATTCTGACTCTCGCAAAAGCAAATGGTTGTATACAAACACAGCCTTGGAAACCAAGGGAGATCTGCGTCTCAATCTGTCTCCATTTAATTTGCTGGTCAAGAAGATTAGGGAGGTCTTTAAGTACTGGTGACAGGGCCAGATGTGTTTTATTTAAACAGATCATTGCAGAAGCAACATGAAGCAGTGGTTCCCAAACATGCCTGCACATTAGAATCACCTGGGGATCTTTTCCAACTTCCCAAGCCCAGACCATATCCCAGACTAATTAAATCACACTCCACTGTCTAGCAGCTGTGAGATCTTAGAAAGTAACTTAACTTCTGTGAATCTGTCCTCATTTAAAACACACACACACACACACACACACACACACACACACACACACACACACACACACACACACACACACACACACACACACAGGATTGGATACAGAGAAGACGGTAGGACAGCAACCTCTCAGGAATTCTTCAGGTAGTTAAATTAGGTATTCAGTGGAAAGTACCTATGCATACTAGATACTCAGTACCTATTAGTTTCTCCCAGAGACTGTTCTTATCATACAGCCCTTACTGACCTCCTAAATGTCTTCCATCTCTAGCCTCTACAATATAAACTTCTTTCTGTACTGTCCTGTACTGTTTGCAAATTTCTTTTATGTCTAATTTTTCCTTCTGACTAGAATGTATCACAGAACTGGCACTATAGTTTATACTTTTTCATTATCCTTCCTTCCATCCACCCACCCATCCAAACCCACCCTTGCACTGAGCCAACATGCTTGATTGTACATCAATTTCACATGGGTGGGGCAAATAAGTGCTACCCATACTGCCACTCACCCAGAAGTCAGTCATCATTGGCCTTTGTATCCCTGCTCACACCCCGTAACAGTCCTTCACCAGATTATGGACACCCTGCTCCAAAGGGCAAGAGCCATCAATAGGGCTCTGCCCTAGAGCTCCATACTGACACTGCCCCAGGCACCCTTTTCTCCACTGGGTTTCTGAAAGAGGTAGGTTCCATATAACCAATTTCTTCCCAACGATTTGAAAATTTTTTCTGTAAAGGCCCAGGTAGTAAACACTTGCATCTCTGCAGGCCACACATTCTCCGTCACAGCTATTCAGCTCTGCTCTTGGAGAAGGAAAGCAGCCACGGGTGTGGCTTTGGGCCTGTGATACTTGATTAACAAAAAACGCACAGGGCTGCATTTGGCCTGCTCAGCCATCGTTGCTGACTCCTGGTCCACCCTGTATTCAGTGGTTCCCAAACCTGCCTGCACTTTGGAATTACCTGGAAGCACCAACAGATACTTATGCCTGAGTCCTACCCCCATAGGTTGTCATTTAATTAGTCTGGGATATGGTCTGGGCTTAGGGAGCCTAAAAAGATCCCCAGGTGATTCTAACGTGCAGGCATGTTTGGGAACCACTGCTCCATGTTGCTTCCACAAGTGTCTACTCAAATAAAACACATCTGGCCCTGTCACCAGGGCCTAAAGACCTCCATAATCTTCTTGACCAGCAAATTAAGTTTCTGCCTGGTAGATCCCTAATACGCCGTTTCGGAGCTCCCTGGGGAGCGCCTATCCCCAGAGCTCCCATTGTACTCCATTTCTTTACCCCCGACTCATTCATTCATCCCTTCACTCATTTGTTCAGTAAATAGTTATGGGCACCCACTGTGTGCCAGGCACTGTTCTAGGTGCTCAATACACAGTGGTGAGCAATATTCACAGATTCCGCACTCCCTGTGCTGAGCACCCTCACCTCAATTAGAACTAATCCCATTGCAATTAGTGTCAACATTGTGCAACGTATCAGTGGTAATTATCAAAAGGTTGGCATCTCCTTGGCCACACACTGGTCATCTCTGTATGTCCCATACCAAGAAGCAGCCCACAGAGAGCACAGAAGGAATGAACGCTCAATGTATGAAGGCACCCACTTCGTACGTTGTGTTCCCCAGTGTGTTCTAAAAGAAGCGGGAGGAAGGCAACAGGAGGCAGCTGTTAAAGGGACAAATGTGGTGAAGAGCTCAGAAGACCTCAGGTTTATCGAGTTCTGAACGGAGCACTGTGCTCCGGTGGTCAAGAGCACAGGCTTTGAGGTCACACAGACAGAGGGCTCAAATCCTGGCTCTTCCATGTACTCTCCATGGGACTTTGAGGAAATCTTTTTTGGTCTGAATCTCAGTTTCCTCATCTTTAAAATGCAGAAAGCAACAGTGCCTACTTCCAGGTTTGCACTAAGGACTAAATAATATAAAACATGTAAAACACTTAGTAACTGGTGCACGGGAAGCGCTCAACAAATGTTGGCTTTTTTTTTTTTTAATATTTATTTTGGCTGCTGCGGGTCTTAGTTGCAGCACATGGGATCTTCGTTGAAGCATGCAGGATCCTTAGTTGCGGCATGCAGACTCTTAGTTGCGGCATGCATGCGGGTTCTAGTTCCCCGACCAGGGATCGAAGCCGGGTCCCCTGCGTTGGAAGTGTGGAGTCTTACCCACTGGACCACCAGGGAAAACCCCCAAATGTTGGCTCTTAATAGGCATCATCACTGTTATGGTTGTCGTAACTGTTGATACCACCACTGTAACTAAAGCCCGGCTCATGGTTTCAGTGTATGGAAACCATTTAACAAAAAGAGAGCTGACATTATTTTACGGACATTACTGCTTTCATCCCGATACTGCATCTAATCCGATGTGGACCTCAGACTTAACACAAGTGACCTCTCTGGGCATCAATGTTTTAGACAATAAAGTAGGAGCAGGGTGAGACATACATTGTCTTAACACCTCTTCCATTTCTAGAATGTCCCTTCAAGCCATTTCTCTTGGAACAGTTGACATATTGCTAGATGTTAACTTGGCTGTTGGGCAGAGAGTCTCCATGGGCAGTTATCCAAAAAGGAGGGAAGGGGCTCTAAGCATTTCTGCTTAGCCAGTCGTGTCAATCTAAAAGGGATTAAGAGAGGGCTTGAGCTAGAAGCACATTTCAGTGAAATCAAAAAACCCAGGCAGAGTTGAAAGTGGGCTAACTGAAATAGGATTGGATCGGGGCTTTCGAGAAACTCATTCTATCCAAATTAAATTGCAAACCGGAACCTGCCCCGTTTGAAGATTTAGAAAGCTTGCTGTTGAGTGGGGAAGGGTATGAGTTTCAGCAAGAGACAGGGAATTAGGAAAGTCAATAATGTTGCCTGCTGCAGATGCTGGAAGCACCTGTAACAGCAAAGAATAAGCTCCTTAGTTTGAATTTTCTGGCATTCATTTATCAAGCCTCTGGAGCATGCAGCTACAATGAAAACATATTAGCCTTTTCACAGTGTATGTATTTAGCTTCTGAAAATAATCTTCTTATCTCCTGTTTCGTGAATTATCACTTTCATTTTCCTCCACAAGAAATTACACACCAAGAGAGGGCTTTAAGAGTTTACAATTTCTTTTTTGTATTCTGATTTTAAAATTGAAAAATAATCTCCTTACTCCTTGAGCTCCGCCAGTGAAGCTGAAATCCTAATGTCATGGCCCAATAAGTACAGAGATGTAATTAAATCACTCCACTGAACTAATTCACCAAGAGGGCCACCACTGAAAGCTGTCTCTGCAATCTTAAATCCAGATTCCTTAGTCAGGAGGCCCAGGTGAACAAGGACCTGAAAAAAAAAAAAAAAAAAAAAAAAAAGAGGCACATACTGATTCCCGTCAGACAAAAGTACAAACTCCACAGTAACCTACCCAAAAGCCACCACCAATTCCAAAGTCATGTTTACGTTCTAATGAAATCTCAACATGGGGTAAACAATTTTTCTACAAGGTACAGAGAAAGGAAGGAAATGATTTTTCATTGTTGTTTTAGAGAAATAAAGTCATTACTGCATTTGGTATGGCTATGAGTACGAGGTAGGGACAGATAATCCTGTTTTCCAAAAGTGGGGTACATTTGGAAAATTGGAATCAAAGGGGAGTCAAGCAGGACGATAAAATATCTTTTAACTATACTGGGCTTTTTCTCCACAGCTGGAACACGTTCAAGCTTTTAACACGGAAAATTTCAAACACTAACAAAAGCTGACATGACAATATAGTCAATTCCACTGTACTCAACAATTATTAACTTCAACGATGATTAACTCCTGACAAGTCTTATTTAATGTACATCCCTCATTTTCTCCCAACCCCTCTAGCTTATCTTGCAGCAAATCCTAGACAGCCCAACTTTTCACCTGTAAATAGTTCAGTTGGCATTTCTAAAAGAAACAAACTCTCACTTAAAAAACATAACCGTAACATCACCCCAACGCCCCTGACATAGCTATTAAATCCTTAGTATTACCCAATATCCAGTTAGTCTATACACTTGCTCAATTGTCACTTATTTTTGTCAAGAGCAGTTGGTTGAGTCAAGTCAAATAAAATGCACAAATTGTAATGCCTCATACATCTCTTCTTTAACCTACAGTGGTGCCCGATTATCCTTTTTGGGGGGATAGAGGCTTGTAATTTATTTGTCAAAGAAATTGGGTTGTATTTCCAATAGAGTCTCTCACACTCTAGATTTTGCTGACTGTGTAACAGATTCTTCTGTCCCTTGTGTTTATGGTAAATTAGTAATCAGATCTGCAGCCATGATCAAATTTGTATTTGATTTTTGGGGCAATACTACTTCACAGGTGGTGCCGTGTACTTCCAGCGGTGAGAACAAAATCTGGGTGTTTCTGTTTTGTGATGTTAGCAGCTACTGAGGATCACTAACCAGACGCAATAATCCATTAGGGGTTGCAAATGGTGATATTCTGTCATTCCTTCTGCATTTATTAGCCGCAATACTTCTATAAAGAGAAACTACCCCTCACGAAGGACAGCTTACATAGAAAAAACCTGGCAAATACTTGATTTTTTACTTGACAGTTTTCAAAATAACTAATTTGATCTTTAGCATACTCTAATGATGACCAATGAGGATTTTAAATATATATATATATCATTATAAAATCATGAATATAAGTATATTTGATGTGTTTCAATAACTGCAGTTATTATTCTTACTGATTACCAAATTGTGCCATCTTGGGCAATGGGAGACTATTAAAGTTGGCTTCTAAGTCCTTTGACAAAACCCTAGTAGTCTTCAATAGTTTCTTTGCTCTCTGACACGACAAGGCGTTCCAGGCTCATCTTGTACAACGTCTGTCTCAGGCCTTAATCAGCCATTTTTCCAAGAACCTTTTAGACCATTTCGTGAAAACGGTATTTAAAGATCAAAGTCTGGTGCCTAGCATACTCTAGATGATCACTGTTTACAGGCCTTTTCAGTGGACATAGCTAGAAAATTTGTTTTTCCTCAAGGATAAAAATAATCATGAGTTCACAATGGTTTTTCCAATTCAAACCCAGGATTACAGCAGCTTTATCAATTTTTATAACATTATCCATCTCACATCTGTTACTTCCTCTCTCCCACATTGAAAATTCCACTTCTCCAGGACACTAACATAATTGCTGATTTGCTTTATTCCAAGACACATAATGGATTCGGAAGGAGAATATCACCACCACCACCTCTTACAGGATTAGAAAAATTGTTTTAAGATATTTTTGCAGTTTTTTTTTTTTTATCATGTGTGATATCCCATCAGAAACGTTCAAAGTACTGTGCTCTGAAGTCACTAAGAATAGCCCTTCTCCGTGTGCTTAGAGTAAAAGTGGACACGTGGTCAGTTCACTTGCTTTACTTTTTCCTTATGATTTTGTTTTGTAATTAAATTGTTTTACACTTAAGTAAAATGATTCCAGTGTCAAATCTACAAAGCAAGATATATTCAGAGAAGTCTAGTTTCTATACTTGTTGCCTCCACACTACCCCCTGACTCCCCTTATTAGACATCTTTTTATTGTGGTAAAACATACATAACATAAGCTTTACCATTTTAACCATTTTTAAGTGTACAGTTCAGTGGCATTAAGTACATTCACATTGTCGTGCAACCATTACCACCATCCACCTCCTTTATTTTTAATTGCATGGTTTGCTATTCCATTTTAAAAACTCTGAGCAAGAAGCATATATGTATATCATATATACATTATATATGTGTATATATGTGTGTGTATATGTATATATCTATAGGTACACATGTAGGTGTAGATACAGATATAAAGATAAATTCCTTCTTCCTTTTAAAAATAATGTTCACTATTCTCCACCTACCATGTCTTCACATAACAATATATCCTGGAGATAACTGCAGAGGATTATATAGAAATTACTCTTTCTTTTCATAGCTCACCTGGATCTATGACCACATACTCTTTCCTGGAGGACTCTTTGATGCCAGGATGTCTGGTCCTGCTGTCTCATAAACTCAAGGGATCTAAGCAAAACTGACTCATTAAACTGTGACTTGGGGTTCTGCAAGTGTATCTGTATTTTTGCCCCAAAGGTATCAAATTAGTCAAATTAGGAATACTAAACTCATTTTTCATTTATTTTTAGATATGGGAACAGATTGTTTACTTTTCTCGTTTATTCTTCATCAGAATAGTTCATCTAACGTCATGGCCACTTGATGTATAACTAATAGGAACATAAGCAGAAGCACCACCAAACAGAACAGCGATGAAACTCACCAGTTAGTTGCCCAAATCCCAGAGCTGACACATACCAAGAATATGAAATTGTCATGATGATGTAAACCGGAAGTTCTTCCAGATTGTATTCGGGTAAAGAAGAGAGAATTAAATTTCCTCATGCCACTGACACAGAGTCAGAGGGTTCATAGCAAAATCTTACAAGCAGATATTCTGCCTGGCTTCACCCAAGAAACATGTGTACCAGTTCCTGCTAAGTATAATTACTGTAACCGGGGAAAAGGACGCCCCAAAAAATGGCTGTACAAGAAGAGACTGCACAGATTCACCCTGAGGGAATATCATTTGAGACATGACATTTCTCTTAGTCTGTCCCCACGAAAATCAAATTTTCAAGAAAACTGGCACCCAACTGAAGTGAATTAATCAGAAACTCACTTTCTTCCTCTTTCTCTTTTCAAGATTCTGCTTCTCTGCCAAGGACTTGATTGCCTGGATCCACGCATCAGCCATTCGCCGGATCCGTAGTCTCATCCATCGGAATTCTTCATGCTTTTTCATCATACTGTAGAGAATATTAAAATCCGTACGAATTTCTGCCTAGAAACAGAAATTTAATAAAAATGAGTAGAAGATAAGAGGTCCAAAAGCATAATGGTTTTCATGATGTGACATTTGAAAACTTGAAAGACATAGTCAATTAAACACAGGGTTTCAAAAGTCTGGTCTGCTGAACAGCTTTGCTTGAAGCGCCCAGGACTGCAAATTGAGGCAAAGGCCTCTTGACTGTTGCGTGGCTATACGGGACATCATTAAAAAATCAGAAGTGGAGACGTGCAAAGCCCTGAGCTACGTCAAAAATGCATATTTTACAGTGAATGTGCTTGATACACCTTGAAATTCTCTGCACCCGAATTCACTGGCCCCTTGATCTACTGCAGGGTAGCAGGCTCCTGGGAAAACTAAAGTCAATTATTAACAGGCTACCTGCCATTGTGCAGGCTGCCAAAAAGCCTCATTCTGTCCACAAAGTTAAGTAGGGAAATAAATGCTCATCTTCTAGTTTTGTCCCAATCCAAACAAACAGAAGTTTATTATTTTCTAAGGAATTTAAAAGCCAGGAATACCATTTTCCTACAGTAACTGAATAAAATTTCAAATTCAAGCCAAAAGGGCTTCCCTGGCGGTGCAGTGGTTAAGAATCCACCTGCCAATGCAGGGGACACGGGTTCGAGCCCCGGTCCGGGAGCAACTAAGCTCGTGCGCCACAACTACTGAGCCTGTGCTCTAGAGCCCGCGAGCCACAGCTACTGAAGCCCGTGTGCCACAACTACTGAAGCCCACACACCTAGAGCCCATGCTCCGCAACAAGAGAAGCCACCGCAACGAGAAGCCCGTGCACCACAACAAAGAGTCGCCCCCGCTCACCGCAACTAGAAAAAGCCCACGTGCAGCAGCAAAGACCCAACACAGTCAAAAATTAAACAAAAAAAAATTCAAGCCAAAATAACTTAAAAGTCAGGAAGACTATTTTTCTAAGATAGCTGGATGCAACCAGCAATTGAAATAACAGAGAAAAATAATAACACTAGTATTTTTTTCACATAACATCTAAATAAAACATTCACTAAATCCATCTTTCAGCAGTTACCATAGTTCATTCTAACACTCATCTGACCATGTCCTTGACTAAACAGTTTCCCAAGAATCCCATGGTCTAAGCGAGGCTCGGCAAACTCTGGCTCTTGGACCAAATCCCCCTCGCTACTTAAAGTTTTATCAGAACACAGTCACGCCCACTCATTTACACATTGCCTAGGGCTGCCCTGTGCCACGGGTCAGAACTGACTAGTTGCAACAGAGATCTGGCCTGCAAAGATGAAAATATTTACTATCTGGCCTGTCACAGAAAAAAATTAGCTGATCCCTGGGGTGAAGAATAAAGACTTGAGCTTTTAATACAAAGCTTTTTCAGCCCCTACCTACCTTTCCCATTTCATCTTCATTCCAGCTCATCCAAACCCCTATGGCCTTGTCCCACTGAACCAGGCTCTACTCCCTGAAAATGCCACGCTCTTGTACAGGCACCTGTCCCCCTGCCACCAGAGACATCTTTCTCTCCTTGACCTGGTATAAACTCATTCAGCGCTTTAAATTCAACTCCAAGGTCATCTTCTCTTTACATGCTCTCCTGACCCATGCAGGCTGAGATCGCCACTTCTTTATTAATTTCCATGGGCCTATGTTTCAGTGTTGACACAGTCATTATTTACAACCATCACCCTCATTATTAAATCACTGGGCGCCTCCACGTCTGGCACCAGGTCTTATTCGTATCAGTAGCCCATCACGTAGGAACCCTCAGAGAACTGCTCAATAAATAAACATATGCTAACTGGTTGACTGATTTGGTCACTCAGACTTCCACAGGGCTGGGGATAGAAGTTCTTCCGTTTACCGTTATTTCAGATTACAGCTGGCAGAAGACTCCACATGTATCACTTGACATCATACTCAAATCAAAAGCCTAGTAAGAGGTTTCCAAAATCACTTACCAATGAATTACGATCAGCTTCTTCGTAGGGATTTTTTGCTCTCCAAGGTAAATGAGGACACCAATTTTCAACCTGAAAAATAGAAATCAGAGACACTAAGTATGCTGGTGCATCTGTAAATGAATTAATGTCTGTGCAAAGTTCCAAGCACAGTTCCTGGTACACAGGAAATGGGTTAAGTGGGTTATTACTATTATCGGTCAGACTCCCACACTTTTAGCTAGCCATCCAGAGGCAGGGCCCCTCTCAGATGAAACAATAATTAGCCAAGGTCCCAAGGAGTGTATCATGACACTTCACATCTGTCCTTCAAAGGCTTCACAGTGACGATTCCTTAATCATTTAATCCTCGAACTTCTACACAGAAGGAGAGGGGGTCTTACAGCAGAAAGTTAAAAGACTTGAACACTGCTGCCAGGGAATGGGAATGCAAAGGTGCCTCTGTACTATTTAGCAAGAGGACAGGAATGACTTGTTATCTCCTGTGGTGTGGCGGGCACGGAAACATCAAGGCACGTGAGCCACAGAACTCCATCATGTATCTCCAAATAAGGAATGCAACCGAGAGTTTAAGGCTAACTGATCAAGGCTTCCCCTCATTTTCTGGCTGTTCACTTCACACTAACTCAAGGAACAGGGTGATAAAACCTATTGGAAACAGAGATGAAAGAAAAAAAAATGCCTCAGAAATCTTGTGAGAGCCATTCTGGAAGATGGACTGTTCTGTCAATGCACTGGAGTTTAGAGAGCTGGGGGAGGAGGAAATTTACAGGAATGACTTCGACAAAGGTTAACAAAGAAAATTAGGCAAATTCACACTTTCTAGTAAATGAAAAATGCACTGAGCAATACTGATGTCTGACCTCTTTGCCAAAACTGGCCATATAATTCCAAGATAGCATGTCACCCATTTATTAATATATGAGGTTATTAAAGATGGCTAATAAGCAGGTGCTGAAAATAATGTTTCTGGGGCCAGGTGGACCTATAAAAATGAAGAGTACAAGAGGGCGGGGGCATCCCTGGAGCATCACGGGGGAGGCAGGGAGGCGTGTGAGGTCAGAGCTCCTGGGTCAGCAATGCACAGTCACACAAGCTGGTTGGCCCTCCAGCTCCTGGTGAGTTTTCAAAGAAACAAAGCAGTTTCACTACTCTAGAAATATCTCTTAAAGCAAGGTGATTTTGACTAGGACCGGAAATAATTGGGCAATCTGCATAAAGCCCTCTGCCACTGCAAATGATCCAAAAGTAACAAGCAGAGGGCAAAAGCTTGGGGGAGGGTGGAATTCCTGGATAGGAAAAGTACACAATATTCTGTTTTCTTTTTGTGGAGTGAAATCAGACTTGACCATATTTGTGAATGACTTCAGAGACTCAAAAGGACTCCTCATAAGAAAAGTTGCAGTGGTTTTTACTCATTAAAAAAAAAGAAAATACTAACTTGCCTGGAATGCCTATGTCTAAATACTGAGCCCTTATACAGCAACATCACCATGAAAGGCAAAATCACCAAGGAAAAGCACTCTATTGACACCAATGAGAAAAGTGAGAGAGAAGCAGCAGAAAAGAAGCTGCCAAGGGGATGAAGCCTCGGCTGGTCCCAGCAGCTTACACACTACACACACGTGTGCCTTGTGTTCTCAGGCCGGACCGAATTATTTAATTCAAATTAAATTTTTGTAAATGGACTCAATAAGACAGTGCTTTAAAGCATATTTGTAACATGAAGGCTTCAAATGGATTGTAGACCTGATTGTGAGACCTTCCACCGCACAGAAAAAAGCATGAGGATGCGCAAGCAGGGTATAGATTTGTAGTCAACCCCACACTAAATAAATAACAATATGTACACAGCAGCAGGTCAGGATAAAAAACGTCCTCACGAAAAGCATGACAGGGAAAGATGAAACACGACTATAAATAAAGCAAACCAACCCAAAGGAGAGACATTAGTGAGGTCAGGTAAAGGAGAGTGCATTCACTCCTCTGCCCTTAGAAGAATCTTCTGAAATTTACTCTCAGGAAAATACAGTCCAAGGTGATCTTCTAAAATATGGCTTCCCTACAGAACACTCAAGACTTTAATTCCTCTTTGAAACTGATCTTTATCTCAGTTCTTCTTACTTTAAATCACTGGATAATACTGGGCAAGATTTCAAGGGCAGCCCTGAAAGAATGGGAAATGGAGTCTGCCTATTTTAGCTTTTAGCAAGAAATCTTAGCGTTACACATTCACCCGCAATGGAGGAGAAACCAATTCTGAACGTCTTCACACAGGAGTACGGTGGGTTTTTAGGGTGGCTGTTTTTGTACACAGTGATAGGACAACTGGTTATCGAAATAATTAAATTATACATAAACCAATTACTCCACAGGGAGAGGGGGAAAAAACAAAAAAACACATTTCTTTCTGAAACCTCGGAGGGTTAACCAGGATTGGAAGAAAGCCAGCACCTGCAATAACTCCACCTACTGAAACAAAGAGCCCTCAAATGAGCAACATATTCCTAAATAAGAACATCCTTAATAACACTCAGGGAGAATCTTGCTCAGGGCTAATAATTCACCCTCCTCATCCCTAACTGTTTTGTCTGCTCTGCCTTGGCTCCTTCAGTGAGTCTAACCACCCAGCACAGCATGCTACCAAGAAAGCTGGACCCCAGAATGAGCCCACTGTCTTCCTGATCTGGAAGCTCTTCTATTTCAACTCATTCTTACCATCTCTTTTCCTGGCTCTCAGAACCCTAGTGTCCTAGGTCTGCCTGTGGTCATCTTCCTTCACCTACTACCTTGGCTATGCTTTTTTCCAGCTGTGCCCTTGGTGCTCTCCTTGGGACAGAATCTGTGGCACCAGACCCTCCCACTGTCTACCCTGACCTCTACCAGACTCCTGCAAGCTGGCAAGTCCTCCATCAAGCCCTCTGCCAGAGAAGGGACTGGACAGCCTTAAAATAGTCCACAAATCACCACAGTAAGTCTAAAAATTGAAAACCATCTGAGTTCACGGCAATACGCACACAACAATCGATAAGAGGAGCAGAACCATGACTCTATTAACCTTCGATCTGAAGGCAAAACTTCTACAGGAACTAATCTTTTTAGTGAACTAGACTCAGGCTACAAAACGAAGAGGCAGCAGAAACAGAAAAGACCAGCCAGGCTAGACCTTTGGAACATTAAGGCGTCTTCCACAGAGAGGGCACAATGAATCACTTTTCTTGAGCAAGGAGATCTAAAATTAGCCAATTTTATTTTTGACACTCCTCCTCCCAATGATTTAAACTTCTTTGATCTGAGAAGGTTTTGCAGCTTCATCACATACGATGTGAATCAAAGCAAAATTCCTAAACAGACCTCAAACTTACTTTCAAGTTCCGTAGGATGGACAATTCATTACATTTAAGGAAAAAGAAACTGCTTATAGAGATGCCTACAGCTCGAGTTGGAATTTAAAGGGGGAAAAGAAGAAAATTATAGCAAAAATGAGTAGGAGATTTAACGTATATATGTGTGTCCTTCGGTGTAACTCGCCTAACTCTGTAGTAATGTTCTGTTCTTTTGAAAGAATAATAATCAGACTCCATTATGGCCTCTTCTCTCATGCTTAATGTGAAAGGTTTTGCTTTAATGGATCACTGACATAGAATTTCATGCTGTTCTTTTCCTAGAGTAAGTGCAATCAAAACTAAATGCGCAAAATGCCTAAGAAAAGTCTGAGGTTATCTCTGGATATTGGCGTCATGGGTGCTTTGCATTTTCTTCTGTATGTGAATCTTCATATTACGACTTTTTTTTTTTTTTACAATGTACATTTCTTAATCAAATAAGTTTTCAAGGCATTACATTATATAAGCATACAGTCATTTACTGAAGGTTTACAGTTCAGGGAAAAAAACAACTGAACTTGACTGCATCCCATCATTTAATCCCCTGAAGTGCCCTATGACGTGGGTACCATTGCCAGGTTACAAGTGAGGGAAGCAAGGCTTAAAGGGGCTGAGAACTTGCCGAAGTCCACTCACTAGTGAGCAGCAGGGCTGGGTGATGACTGAGATCTGTCGGTTCCTGGACCAGGACGTGTCAGAGCCACCGTAAAGGCCAAGCTCAGTGAAGGGCGAGGATAAGAGAGCTGCGCAATGTGGAATCCACCAAAATGAATTCTATGCCCAACTCCACAAACAACTAGGGGGATAGCCTTAAACCATTTGACTTTCAAGTTTTCCATCTACAGAATGAAGGTGCTGGCTTGGGTGACCTCTTAGTAATTCTATTAGCTTTAAGATCTGAAAAAGATGGTTGGACATCACCCTGTCAGGCTAGTTGGTTACATACCAAAAGGATACCACTGACTATATCTATTCATTTGATCCACTGATGATACACACATATATACATCCACACAGATTTGTTGAACTGATGACATATCAAATGTAGTTACTCATTAAGGGGCATGCTTTTAAAAGACTTATTTACCCCACGCCGCTCCCCTCCCTGGCCTACTCCCCTGTCTCAAGTTTTGAACAGGAAATGCACATGGTAAAGGATGTCCACACATGTGAGTAGCTCTGCTATCTGGGCTCATTGTCTCCATCAAACACCTGAGATGATGAATATTTGGGCCAAATTGCTTATTAGGAAAGGTTGTGCCTGTGGGGTGAGTAGAAGACGAAGAAGAAAAGCGACGATATGCTAGGAGCCAAGCACTAGGAAAAGCGCTTCACACACATCATGTCCTTCGGTCTCCACATAATCCTCTGGGCAAGGCCCATCATGACAGATAAAGACAGAGGTGCAGGGCAGCCCCACAGCTGCGGATGGAAGTGCTATCTGTCCTGCACAGGGCCGTACACTTAGCAGAAAAGCCAGACGTGTGGTTCCTGCAGTCCCAAGAGCACAGTCCAGCCTTTGATATTAGAGTATGATTGCCTAGATCTTCTCTACAAAATCCTTCAGAAAGTTTACTCTGCTCCTGTTGCAGGGCAGTGCTGGAAGGGCCATGAAAGTGATGGTAACTCCCTGCCTGCAGCCCTCGCCCCTGATGTCTCTTCCGCGCAGCAGGGGTGATTGCTTCAAAGCCTAAAGTGGATTACATCCTACACTAACTCAGACCCTTCAGTGGCTTCTCCTCGCCCTCAGAATAAAGCCCAGAATTTACCCTCAACCTTACGCTGCCTGCCTCACTACCCCCGTCCCCCAAAGAACTCCCTTCCAAGTCCAAACACACGCCAGGACCATTCTTACCTCGGGAGGGTGGCCAGGTTTGTGAGGGGAGGGGAAAAGATGCTCAGTTAAATTCGAATTTCAGACAAAGGATGATTTTTCTTTTTGGTATGTTGCATGCAGTATTTGTCATATACTCGCAGTTAAAAATTAAATAAAACACTCTTTCCCTGAAATTCATTATCATTGGGTCTCTTGTATTTTACCTGGTAACCCCATACCTCAGCGCTTCTGCATCTGCTCTCTCTCTACCTGAAACACTTTTCCTTCCAGAGCTCCCGTGCCTGCCTGCCTGCCTCCCTCCCTCCCTGCCGCACTATACTCCAACTTTTCCTCTGAGAAGCCTTCCCTGGCCACTCTACCTCCTTACTCTGTTTTTCCTCGGCACACCTACCACATGTGGAAATTATCTGACCCATGGGTTGACTGCTAATTGCTGTCCCATCCGAATGTAATAAGCTCCTTGAGGACAGAAACTTCAGCAGGCCTGTTTCCTCAGCCCCCAGTGGAGGCCCTGGCACACAGCAGGTCCTCAATCATTACTTGTTACACAGTAAACAAAACAAAACAAAAATCAAAGGCATGACTTGAGTACTTAAGATATTCATGATAAGGATACTCTTTTCCATTTAAATGACACTTATCTATTGTTTCATTAGAACCTTTCAAAATACCCTGAGGGAAGCAGGGCAGGCTTTACCTTGACTTCAGTGGGGAGAAACCAGTCTGAAAACTCAAGGGAATGTTCTAGGCCACACGGGTAGGAGTTGGCTCCAGATAGGCCATCAGGCCCATGTATTTTCTTTTCTTTTTTCCATGTAAGGCATTTTACTTTAAATATAGCAGTTTGTACATGTCAACCCCAAACTCCCAATCTATCCATATATTTTCTATAATATGTAATGCTGCCCCCTACCACGGGAGGGGTGGCAAGAATATCACAGAGAGTATGGAACTGATCATGTGCAAGAGAGACCCGAGGGCTGGGGAGATCCGATACAGGGCTACTCAGGATGTTAGGGAAGGGGCAGGACTTCAAGAGAAATTGCTGTAAGTTTTCAACATACCACAAACCAGTGGGGTTCTAATGACAGGATGTCAGAGTTTCAAAAATCCATCCCAAATCTCTGTGGGATGAGACCTGTCCATTTCCTTTACACAGGAGAGGGAGCAAACGAATTCCTCCGTCGTGAATCACATAGATAATACAGAGAGATGCTTCTTACATTGCACACTGGAAGAACCGGCCTCACTGGGCCTACATCCACACTGAGGACACAAGAGCCACAGTCACCCCATTTATAAAGGTAGTCACATTCCAGTGACCAAGGACAGAGTTCCTCTTTTGTGGTAATGTGCAACTTTGCCAGAAGCGTAGATCCAGACAAATAACGCAGAGTGACAATAAGAACAAAAGCTGGGCGAGAAAACTGTGCCTTCCAATATAATTGGCTCGTTCCATTCTAATAGTCTAACCTGATCCCCTGCATTCCCTTATAGATAAAATATTAGAGAGCATTATATTAAAATTGTTAATAAGTGCTCAAAATGCCCTTGCTTCATGTCTCAAATTTAATGTTCCTAGCAGATTTTAATCTTACAAATTTACAGTAACGTTTTCTTCAAGATTAGAAAGGTGATAGCTGGGGAAGTCACCCACTTAGAACAAAGAGACAAAAAAGCTATTGACTATTTTAAAAAAATGCTTTAAATAGAGTTATTCACTCAACAAATATGTGTGCCAGGCACTATTATTCCTGTGAACAAAACAGACAAAAAAATCTCTCTGGAGATGACTTTCCACATACTTGCTCTTAACGTTGGATATTGATGGTCACCCCAGGACCTTTGCACTGAATTGTTCCCCCTGCCTGTTAAATACCTGTGCCAGACATCTGCACCTCTTACTCTCTCACCTCTAATTTGGTCCTCACATGTCCTCCTCTCATCTGCTCAGTAGGGCATATTCTGAACACGCTGTCTAAAGCTGACACCATCACTCCATGAGGCCCCTCTCAGTTTCATTTTTCTCCATAGCTCTATTGTAATCTAAAAGATATGTATTTTACTTTTTGTTGCCTGTCTCCTCCTACAAAACATAACTTTAAGAAATGTTTGTCTTTTTGTTCACTGTCATATCCCCAGCACCCAGAAAATAACAATAGCAATGAATTCCCCTGGTACCCAGATGCTGGTCTCTAAGTGTCATTTCCCACTAAGAGGAACCAAGGGTACTTAGAGAAAAGGCTGATTCTAGGTCTAGGGCAGAAATTATATAAGATGAACCTGGAAGCTCTTGTCATACCAGACAAGATCAAAACTATTAAAAACTCCTAGGTTATGTCAAAAGGACTCAGAAGACAACGTGAATTGGCCCCCACTGGTCAAAGAAGGTATAATATGAGAACTAGTAAGAAAATAATTGGAATGGATCAAACATATCAAATATGTTTCAATCAATGAGTTCATAATGATGGTAAAAACCAACAAGCATACAAACAAGCAGGCAAACAAACTACTAGTCACCAGTGGAGGATGCTAGGAAATCAACAGAGAACTCAAGATTTCTCTTAGGAACTGTTCCGCAGGGTAACCAAATATCAGATGAGGGCTCATTTCTCTATACAGGGTATTCCTGACATATTACAAAGGAATCCCTGATGAATCCAGGCAGTGATTATCAATGGCTGCTAACATCCCCCAAAGAGAGAGAACCAGGCATTTATGTGCCTCTTAATAGACGTATTTAATACCACCCATGAAACAGTTTTGAAAAAAATATTAAGCCTGACTCTGATCAAACCTCAGCTCTACTATCAATTTACAGGAAGTACAAGGGGCAGGGAAGCAGGTTATACAACAACACGGGGATATAATCGTCAAAATTCAGAGGACAACAAACTCTTCTAAGGCAAAGTTTCTTCAGCGAAAAATCACAAGAGGAAAAAAAATAAGAGATGAAAGGAAACCTAAATTAAAGGGACTTAAGAGACACCAACAATAGTAATTTATGGTCCTTGCCTGAAACTCTGTTCAAATAAATAAACTTTAATTTACAAGAAATGTGAATACTAACCTGATATTTGATGATATTAAGGAATTCCGTAATTTTTTAAATATGGAATGGTATTAGGAGCTATAAGTTTTAAAACAGCCTCTTTTAAAGGTACATAGTGAAACATTCACAGACGATGAGATCTTTGGGATTTGCTTCAAAATAATGAACTGGGGGCTTCCCTGGTGGCGCAGTGGTTGAGAGTCCGCCTGCCGATGCAGGGGACACGGGTTCGTGCCCCGGTCCGGGAGGATCCCACGTGCCGCGGAGCGGCTGGGCCCGTGAGCCATGGCCGCTGAGCCTGCGCGTCCGGAGCCTGTGCTCCGCAACGAAGAGGCCACAACAGTGAGAGGCCCGCATACCGCAAAAAAAAAAAAAACAATAATAATGAACTGGGAGAGGTGTCAATGAATGAGATTGGCCACGAATTGACAATTATTGAATGTGAGTCATGGGCACATGGGGGGTTCCTTACACCCATCTCTTTTACATATGCTTGAAATTTTCCATATTAAAAACAGCTTAAAACATAAAACTTTACAAATATTTTATTGGTATATAATAGAAATAAATGATCAGAGACAATATTTAAAAGTTTGTAAAAGAACAAATTGGAGATGACTGCATCAAAGCCCCAGTCTGCCACATGTATTCCAAGCAGCAAAGAGGTGTTGGTTTGGGGTTTGGCAAATCCAGCCGTTTACCCTTAAATTTCTGTTTAAGGTAGAGGTCAGAGTAAGAACTCTCAATCTAAATGTTGTAATATGTGAAAAAAAAAGATATAAAACTTAATGTTGTAGTATATGAAACTACGGACAAAGAGGAGGTGTCACGAAGAGGATGAACTTGGGAGAAGGAAGAGGTTGGGGGAAATTGAGAGATCAATCAGGCTGATGAGAAATGCTGTTCTGTAAACTTGGGATTGTTTTAAAAAAATCCTTTTTCTAAATGTGTCTTAGAATTCAGGTAATAAGAGCCACGAAAACACATAGATGAAAAAGATAAAAGTAAAGGCTGAATTCAAGAAGTGCAAAGAACACGATCATAAATCTCTGTCACCTCCGGTACCACCAAAAAAATATTATCTCACAGAAAGTGAATTTCCTATGTCAAGGGCTAGACATTTGAAAGGTGTGTGTGGGTATTCTCAGGCAACAGTCTAGTGGCATTTTTAAAGTACTCCCTGACCCGTCCCAAATGTTAGTTATATTTTCTCATTCGGATTTCTTCCTGCAACCTAAACAGTCAATTCTTTACTGCTGCCCACTTTGACAAATTAGTTTGTGCAACACCATTTCCAAGATATCTTTAGCAGCCAACACAGCCCATAAATCCAAATCATTGTACTGGTTATTAGGATTTCATTTCATGCTCACATTCACAAACATTTAAGCTTTCAACCTTTGCTGCTGGACATTAATCTTGGTATTAATCAAGGGATTAAGTACGCTGAATTTAAACTCAAGGTTAATAGCACGCTCAGCCAATATTAGTTTTACGTATTGCCAAGGGCGAACAGAAAGAGGAAGAGAACTCTATGCCTGTTGTTTCCGAAATATAAGAAACAGATTCATGAGCAAGGCATGAAATTGCTTCTTTTGTTCCTTTATGAGGGAGTCACACACACAGGCAGGCGCGCGCACGCACACACACACACACACACACACTCACTCAACCAGTCCAAATTGGCATTAGAAGCAACAGCTTGTACACATCCTAAGATCTAGCAATCAATCACTGAGCAATTTGATTATTTCAGAGCAACTATACTTCCAGTGGCAACACAAGTGCTTAGAAAAAACAGTACAAACAAATTAAGAAGTCTGGCAGGGTATGATGGTTGCTAGTTGCTAGAATAATTGCGTAAATAGCAAAAATCTGTGGGAGTCAAATATATCAGCACCATCTATCAACATAATATCAATAGGGGTAAAGAAATTTATTCTCAATTTTGTAAAAGCTGATAGCAGTAAAAGGCTCTGCAGATGGCTAAGTTAATAATACCTGAAACAATGACATTTAGAGTAATTACTTTATAGGGTCTTGTGTCTGTAACGGGAGTAGTTAGTTACATGGCTCACAAAAACAGACACAGAAAATGAACTGCTCCATGATCTGGAAATGCAAGGCTGCTTAATGTATCAGTCTTTCAACCCTCACCACTTGCAATGGCTAAGTACCTGGTTTCCATGAGTTATATGTTCAGGAGGATTGGCCCCTTTTTTTTTTTTTTTTTGGCAGGGGAGATAAAGTATTAAAATTATGAGTATTAAACTAGCAATGAAGACTGATTAATGGAAACCAACTAACTTAGAGCCATATTTCAAACACAGGTGGATTTGAGCATAGAACTGAATGCAAAGGCAATGGTGACAAACGACTTCACTTGAGTTCAGCTTTCGTTTGACGTGAAAGGGAAACAGAAATGGTCGATGCAGAAGCACTAAGCAACTTAACTTCTCGGAGCCTCTAGGATGCGGCTCTCTACTACTCAGAGCTGGGGAGAGGTTGAAATGACGCTGTGTATTTGAGGTGTCAGGCACACAGTGCAGCTCAGCCATGTTTCATTCTTATTGTCTGCCACTCAACAAGGGCAATGACGAGACTTTTAGCATCACACCCAGTCCCTAATACAACATCAGACATACGACAAGCATCCGTGGGGATAATGGAAGGGGAAACACTGATGGCTTTACCTCCTGGGATTTCCCATAAAAGGCTGGGAGACTACAAGTTGGTGAAGGTAAAAGCAGAAGTTTATACTCCCATAATTCAGCAGAGTTGGCACACTGAGACAACTGGGGGAAAGAAAAATGCAGGAAGAGCGCTATCTCCTAAGACGGGTCTGAATCTAAATGCCTCAGTTCAACCGATGACTGACTACAGAGGAGACATTTTATTTCATGTCCTCTTTTATATCTGTCAAAGCTCTGCAGTTAAACACAGATGGAAACAAGAATTGGCTCTTCAGTGAGGATCAAGAAAAGAAAGTCACCAGTACATCCACTGATCAAGTAAACAAATCAAATGAAGATGTCTCTCTCAATCATTTTACCAACTGCAAGAGCAACCAGGCATACGATACAGGTTAAATCAAGTAACAAAAGATGGAAGGAAAGCAAGGGGAAAAAAAAAAAACTAGACAAAATACATCACCACAAAGCCATAGATGTTGTCCAGGATTTACAGAATACTAGAACACAATTAACTGGCTTTAGGAAACATCTCTAATAATTTCATGTAGGCAACGGCAGAGGGGTACTGCTGTTCCATGCATCCGGTTCACGATTTAACTGTGAACAAGTTGCACATCCTGACAAAGGAAGTCAAGGGGAACAGCTGAATTTCTGTTACCAGAAGCCTAGGGATCTAAAATTAAATGAGACTGGTGAATGAGAACCAGAAATTGATTCCAATTCTAAGACAGAATCAAGGTCCCACATAAAACGTCACAGGCTAAGTGACACCCCACAACTGTACTCAAATAATGGCAATATCAAAAACCTATCATGTATAGACACAGAAAACAAACTTATGGTTACCAAAGGGGAAAGGTGAGGGGGAGGAATAAATAAGGAATTTGAGATTAACATATACACACTACTATATATAAAATAGATAATAAACAAGGACCTACTGTATAGCACAGGGAACTATACTTGATACTTTGTAATAACCTACATGGGAAAAGAATCTGGAAAAGAATATATAACTATATACAATTGAATCATTTCACTGTACACCTGAAACTAACACAACATTGTAAATCAACTTTATTTCAATAAAAATAAATAAATAACCACTTCCCACAAAGAAGTAAAAACAAAAACAAAACCCAAAAAACCTATCATAAAACTGTCAGTTCTACAAATTGAGTATCATTTATTTGCCAGGTTCTACTCTAAGCATGCTCCCATATAGGCTCAGGAATTCTCATGGCAGGATCCTTTAAAAACAAAATTAAAACATATGATAAAGGAAGAACCTGAGGCACAAAGAGGACAACTTTTCCAAGAGCACAGTGTTTAGAAAGCATTAGAAACAGAAGCTTAAGTCAGCTACGAGGCTCTAAGGCAGTACTGCCTACTCAAGTGGCCATGTTGGTTAAATTTTCCTCTCTTATAGGGTCCCTATTAAGATGCTTTGATAAAATGGAAAATTTTTTTAAAAGGCCAGAGTTTCACGGTAATTTTCAGATTAAAACTTTGAAAAAGAAGTTCCTAGTTCTTTCCCAGGACCCCTTCCTGGCTTAATTACCTGTATCCATGCTTCCTCTTCCATTAGACTTCAAAGATAATGAATGCATAGCATGCTGCCAAGCAAATGAGTCCTCAGTAATTGTTGACAATCAATGAATACAATAGATGTTCAGTAAGTGCTCACTGAACTGAATTCAGTGTTGCAGAAAGAAAGGTCTGATCATTTGCATAAGAAGAGAGTAGAAGAGGCAAATGAAGTACCCTTCCACGTCTCGAAAGGAGAAATAATAGTTAAAGGTTCTGCAGTGAAACACCCAGGCTCCAATATTAAGTCTACATGATCCATCACATCTTTATGCGGCCCCATCTATCCCACACTCCTCTCAGTTTACCTGCACCAGAATCTCCCTTTTCTCTCATTTAACTAGGTCCTTCCTTCCCTGTCGGTAGGGGTAGGGTGGCAGTTTCAAAGGAAGGGAACCCGGTCATATATAATTACAGCCCCTGTCCACCTGGACCATTCTCCCACACCTCCCCAGCTGTGGCTTGGGAGATGGAGACCCAGGCTGGAGTGAGGACGTCAAATCCTCTTTCTCTCCCTTCACCTCAGCAATCCTCCCCGAGATGCTGGAAGGCATGAAATTAGCTCAGCTTGTCCATCAGGGAGCCCGGTTAGACTCTGGCTAAATTCTATCAAATGGAAATGGGAAGAAAACTTTTGAAAATTGAACTAAATGAGGAACTTTTTCCTCAGGGCAGGAAAGGTGCCTCTAACTGACTTCTCACTAGAGTGAAGGTTCACCCATAGCCCCAGGCCCTCCTCCTCTGGAGAAGAAAATGAGGCCGGCCCCAGGCCACCCAAGCTCCAAACACACTCAAATACATGCTACAAAGTCAACTGGCCAGCAGCCACCTAATGAAGTACATCACACACCCAACCTCTCAGTGCTTTTCGCTTCCAAGAGGCATTTTAACTGTCACTAACTCTGACGGTTCCCATGATGGCCCTGGGGTGGCCGTGGAGCAAACCTCGGGAAAAACAAGTCTGACTGGATCTTACAGAAGAAAGAGAAGGGTGCGGAAGAGGGACAAACCCCACAGATTCCAGGGCCACATGCCCTATAGCAATACTGGCTTGGCCTCCATCCCCAAAACTGTCCCTGTCACCTTATACCAGAGAGAAGAGGTACCTGAATCCCACAAGGGAAACTATGGCAAAAACATTTCATTTAGCTTCAAAATGGAGGCATTCTCCTTTCTGCATGGCATCACCAGGGAGCTGTTATTAAACTACTGGTGAAACAGCAAGAGAACCAAAACCAGGGGGCGCGAATCAAAAAAAAAAAAAAAAAAAAAGGCAGTCAAGAGCCTGCCAAGTGCACATCTTCAGAAATTAGCTGGCGTCTGTTTCACAAGCCCCTAGGGCTGCTGCCCCTGCCCATAATGGGGGTGGGCAGCCGGTGAGTTTTCATTCCCTACTCAGTTCTCTCCCAGTAATTGGTGCTGGAAAAAGTCTTAACCCCATCCTATCCCCTTAACCTTTCTAAAGGTGAAATGGAGATCCCTAAAGCATGTAACAAATTCCATGTGGTCTGTAAAACGCCCTGTAGCCCTTAAAAAAAAAAAAAGGAAAAAAAGCTGCTATTTAAATTCAAGGGTACAAATGAAGTTCAGATAAAAAGGGGAAAAAAAGTAAATAATTCAGCCTGTAAGTAAATAGCTAACTCAGCCAATAAGCATATGAAAATATGCTCAACATCACTAATCATTAAGGAAATGCAAACCACAACCAGAGTGAGATACCCCCTCAAACCCATTCAGAGGGCCACTAAAAAAAAAAAAAAAAAAAAAAAAAACCCCAGAAAATAACAAGTGCTGGCAAGGATGTGGAGAAGTTAGAACCCTTGTGTACTGTTGGTGGGAATGTAAAATGGTGCAGCCACTGTGGAAAACAGTTTGGTGGTTCCTCAAAAAATTAAAAATATAATTACCATATAATCCAGCAACTCTGCTTCTGGATCTATACCCAAAAGCGTTGAAAGCAGAGTCTCAAAGAGTTATGTGTACACCTACGTTCATAACAACATTATTCACAATACCTGAAAGGTGGAAGCAATCCAAGGGTCCATTTGACAGATGAATGGGTAACAAAATGTGGTCTATACACACAATGGAACATATTATTAAGCCTTACAAAGGAAGGACATACTGACACATGTACAACATGGATGAACCTTGAGTACACTATGCGAAGTGAAATCAGCCCATCACAAAAAGACAAATACTGTACACTGCACTTATAGGAGTACTTGGAGTAGTCAGAGGCAGAGGCAGAAAGGAGAAGGGTGTTTGCCGGGGCTGGGAGAAGGGAGGGAACGTGGAGTTACAGTTTAACGGGAACAGAGTCTCAGGTTGGCAAGATGAAGCATTCTGGAGATGGATGGATGGTGGTGACGGTCGCAGTGTGAAATGGACTTAAGGCCGCTGAACCTTACACTTTATGGTTAAGAAGTTTTACTACATTTTTTTGTTAGGTGTATTTTACTACCTTTTTTTCTTTAATTGGGAAAAAATTAAACAGTGAACTCAGACTATTCTTCCCTCAAGGGGGAAAAAAAAAAGTCACGCTACTTGGGGACAGAGGAGAGTCACGCAGAAGGGAATCACAGGCCCTTCATGGGAAAACAATACCCGTTTTTCAGCCTTTCAGATTCCAGGCTCAGCTACAGAACAGACCGTCCACCCCCACCCCACAAAGCCACAAGAAGCTACTCACCTCACTGAGGTAAATAAAAAAAGAGCAGGTGGACCCATCCACTCCGTATTCTGCGTAGCAGGGATCCGAGCGCCACATATCTTTCATCCACTGAAACAACCAGAGAAGGTGAGAACGCTGATGAGCAGCCCGATCTCTGCGGCCAGGCACACCTGCCGACAGAGACGGCGAGGGCTCGGAGGGGGGGGGGGGCTCAAGCCGTGGCCTGAAGCTCAGGATCCCTGGGCTGAGGTCAGGAGCCAGATGCTCAGCTCTTGGACGATCGTGGCTTGAGCTGGGCCTTAGCAGAGGCCTTTGGAGTGGACAGAGGCCATGAGACACACCCTGCAGTGCAGCCCGGGAGAAGCAACGGCAAGGAGCTTTTTATCAAAAGCAAGTGCCTAATGCAGTGCCCCGGCATCAGAGTCCCCTCCCCGGAGAACTACAGTTTCACAAGCCTCGGCACAGTGCCTGGAAGAGAGCGCACGGACGAGGGCAGGAGCTCAGCGTGCGGTGAGTCCCAAATGGAGGCTAGGTAAATGCTCTGTGGTTTGGTCTCACCATCCTACGTGGCGCTTGAACACTAACTTTTCTCTGCAAACTACTGCCAAGGAGAGTGGTCTCCCCAAGGGCTGGCCGTATAAATGGGATGAAAAAAAAAATGTTAAGAGTCAAAGAGTGGCCAAGAGTGTCTGGGTACTCGACTGCACATGCAAATGTGACAATGAAATCTCGATCTGGAGACCTCACAGCAGAGGCCTGGGGCAGAGGGAAGGTGGATACTAAATAATGGCAGCCCCTTGTCCTTGGCCCTTGAAGAATCACCCGCTGGAGGATGGGAAGGGAGTGGCAAGTGACAGCTTCAAAGCCACCGCAGGTGCCTGCAATGGCCCAGCCCTTTCAGTCTGACCACTTAGTCACTGTTGACTAACCCCACACAGCTGGCATAAGCAGGGAAGGGTTGTCATGGCCACAGCCCCTAACTGGCAGGACTGAGGCGCCCCTTAAATGACTCCCTTAAAGGGCTCGCTTGCCCATGTGTATGGCCGGGGAGAAGAAGGGAGGGTGGGGGAAGCAAGGAGCTGTTCGTGCAGATTAAGGAGGATGGGGACGAATGGACATCCCTTCTGCCTTACCTTAATTTTCCCCTCGCAGTGGGGGTAGCCATCCATAGGAGGCAATACGCATTTTTCTTGAGCTCCATTAATGATATCTGAAAAGGAGGAAAAACAACAAAGGATACTATCAAGTTTATTGCAAGTGAGGGTCAGAGAGAAAAAAGGAAAAGAGAAGTCTATCCTGGGAGCCCCTCCAGCTGACGACAGTTCTGACTGGTCTGCAGGGAGGACCTGACCCAACCAGAGCCCACCTCCAGCACGGCCAGAGACCTGTGACATGCATGGCCCAGCCGCAAAGGTTGAGCCGGGCCAACCAGAGTGATTGCCTGAAAATCTGCAACTGGGAAACTGAGAAACCATACGAGTGGGGAGCAGGAAATGAAGTCATGAGATTAGGAGGGTCACAGGGCCGGCGAGGCCAGGCTAGGCTATGAGGACAAACTGAGGCCATGAGCAGCTTCATGAACACGTGTGCTTATCACTTATGGAATCTAAAAAAGTGGTACAAATGAACTTATTTCCGAAACAGAAACAGACACACAGACATAGAAAACAAACCTATGGCTACTGAAGGAGAAGCGGGGGGAATCAATTAGGAGTCTGGGATTAACAGATACACACTACTATATATAAAATAGATAAACGATAAGGACCTGCTGTACAGCACAGGGAGCTATATTCAATATCTTATAATAACCTATAAGGGAAAAGCAACTGAAGAAAATAGATATATGTGTGTGTGTGTGTGTACATATATATATATATATATATATATAAAAATAACCGAAACTACTTTGCTGTACACCTGAAACTAACACAACACTGTAAATCAACTATACTTCAATAAAACAAAACAGACACGCGCTTGAGCTGAGGCAGCCCACAGGACAGAGAAAGGCGAAGAGAACCATGTGCTCAGAAAGCCACAAGATGCATCTGCAAGGTGCACCTTCTTACAGACCCGGTTCTTAAATTTCCACCAAGATCTCCTTGTTCTTCCACTATTTCCTCCCAATAAACTCCCTTTGTATTAGCAAGCTAGAGTAGATTCCTATTCCTTGTAACTACAGAGTCAAAACTGAAAAGAATGCCTCCCAGAAGCTTTAGTGATGGACAACAGACAAACCAGTAAACAACTGAACAGCACTGTAAAAGGCCTTATGTTAGGGCGGGGCAAGGGAAGGACACGCGGCTTCCCTGGATCCAGTGACATGTCAGCTGAGATGTGAAGATGAAGCAGCGAGCCAGGTAGAGGGACACGGTAGAGATGGTGTTCAGGAAAACATCCAAATGCAGGACCTGGTCTGACTGGAGTGAATTAGTACGAGGTACTGAGAGGCGGCGCCCACCCAGAAAGGCCTCAAGCACCAAAATAAAGACTCTGGTCTTTGTACTAAGGGCCTGGGTGGCGCAGCACTGAAAAGTTTTAAGGAGAAGGTAGTTACCATCAGTTTTTTGTTTAGGAACAATCATTTCAGCTGGAAAGGCCGACAACCCTAAACCTACATGCTTCTGTTTTTGGACCAACTATATTTTCTGCACATGCTTGGATGTCCCAATTATTCACTGCTGACAGTTTCCCACACCAAGTACTAATCGGAAATGAGATCCCAAACTACAATATCAACCTAAGGATAACTAGAGTGTAAAATCAATATCCTCCTATCATAGGTCGGAGGCAGTGTCTGTTAGTTGTTCACATGGAAGACAGCTTGTTGGAGGCTTTGTTTCCCCATCTGTAAAATCGGAATAACTGCACCTCTATTTCATCCAGGTCTTATTAGATATTTAAGTTAATATTTAACACCTTAAATATTTGTAAAAAGCCTGGTCTGGCACTCCCATCACATGATGCCACAGACCATGGCAGGTGCTTAAAAGTTGGCATTGGCTGTATAATTCCACGCAACTTTCACTCACTATACCCAGGAAAGCAATATTTCAAACGCACATGCTTCTGGAAATGCATTCTCTTCGTTTTTAAAATAAATGCAGGCTTGAATGGTGGCTCTCCCTAAAGCTCCCCTTCTCTCTCATGTGTACAGGGACAGCCAGCTCCAGAATCCACTGACAGACGGGCTCCCTCAACAAAGAAAAGAAGTGCTTTCCAATGACTACTGCTCCTATCACTATTTTAAATTCCAATTTTGTTTACTACTTAAGCAAGTAAGACGCAGCAGAGGTTCCGAGAAATTAAGCAGAGTCCAAAACAGCCGAGGGTTGGGATAATCAGACATCTGAGATACTCAGGGGTAAATTACTCCCCTTTCTTTACACACAAGAGGTATTACTCTAGTTCCAGATGTTCAGAGCCAGAAGTTATTGAAATGAGGTGAGTTGGAGGTATGGCAGTGCAGGACGAAGAGAAATCGCCGAGTGTTAAAATAAACCAGCAGGTCCGTGAAGGCTGCAGGCAAAGCCTAGTTGCTGGCAGTGTGGGTCCTCTTCATTTAAGAGTTTCAAGAAATAAAAAAATGTTATGCTAAGAGTCAGCAAATTTTTCCGTAAAGGACTGGACAATAAATATTTTAGTCTGGGCAGGCCACATGGTCTCTGTCTGGGATGTAGCAGGAAAGCAGCCACAGACGACAGGGGGAGGATGGGTGTGGCTGTGTTCCAATAAAACTTTATTTACAAAAACAGGCACAGACCCCGATGTTGGCCATGCTAAGAGACTCCCCAAATGAGGATCCTCGCTTCTGCAAAGACCTGCGGTACGCGGGCCTCTCACTGTTGTGACCTCTCCCGTTGCGGAGCACAGGCTCCGGACGCGCAGGCTCAGCAGCCATGGTTCACGGGCCCAGCCGCTCCGCGGCATGTGGGATCCTCCCGGACCGCGGCACGAACCCGTGTCCCCCGCATTAGCAGGCGGACTCCCAACCACTGCGCCACCAGGGAAGCCCTGAACTGACTTTTTAAAGGACATCTGCAGGCACTCCCCTGTCCGGCGTGCCCTTCCTGTCACCCCTCCCGGTTCCCTCCACCCATTTAAAGCCCCTCCTCCTTTAAGACCTAGCTCGAGCATCCCCACCTGAAGAGAGCCCTGATCCTTCTTCTCCATCCCCAGGCTGAGTCAGGACTGAGTCAGGGCTGAGTGCTGCCCTGCGGCTTCTGGCCCTCCAACCACAGTGAGCAATCCTGTTCTCTTGTTCACATCTGTTCACCTCCCCTCCTAGGAGGTGGGAAGGTTACGTCTTTCTGCTCCATCACCAGGCACTCAGTGAGTGCTGCTGGGCTGAATAAACATACGCATGTTCTGCCTGCCTCCCCACCATCCCCGGCCTGACCCTTGGGCTCAGGGAGAATGAGACTGAGCTGAGACCCCGGCTAGACCAGCATTTTTTGCTCCTCTTCCAAGCAGCAGTGTGTCAGCTAATCCAACAGGGGCTCCTCTGCATTTCCATGATCTAATGAGGAATTTTCTCATTATTTTGTTACACAGTGATGGGTTTGAATAGACAGTGGCTTCCAAAAGTGTAGTTGGATGACTTGAGGCTCTGGGGTGGAAGGGATCTGTGAAAGGGAGACACGGGAAGTGCCATGGGGCCGAGCTGCTCACAGAATCAAACCCCCAGTAAGTAATCTGAACGAGACCCTCCATTACCTCCCAGGCCCTGAGGAGTTTCAGCACATCCCACAGGACAGCTCCCTGCCTTGTTTCCATCACAGTGACAAAAACTCAATGAATCATGTTTTCATTCCTTTGTGTCCACAGAAGACATTTCTACCTTTGCAAGAGCCTCCAACCTAAGGTTGGTTTAAAAAACCACAAAAATTCAGGCCAAAAGAGGTTAACGTGACGGCTTTTCAGGGGACACTTAACTTAATGAGGCCCCTCCCCACAAAAGGTGTCAGGATTCCGCCAAGATACATTACTAGAAGGCTCTCCCTGATGTTCACCCCACCCTCTCACACAGGTCATCTTTTTTTTTTTAACTGTGAAAGGGCAAAGGAAAAGGAAGATGTTAATGTAAGCAAAGAAGCTCAGCTCTTCTACTGTTTAGGATTCAGTTTCATCTCTTACCCTCATACACCAGCCCAAGTGGCATCTTGCACTGATAACTTCACCTCTGAACTGATTCTATGGTACCGTCAACCAGGTTATTAGAAAAAAGGCAGGGTACCCTAGGTGCAAAAACTCTGTTGTTTTATCAGGGTAGTAGGAGGTCAAATATTAGGTTTAATCTAAGAGAACATTTTTCTTATTATCAAAAATGCTTACAACTCAGGAAGAGCACATGTACAGCAGGAGAAGTGACGAAAGATGCCATAAACACACCCAGAGCAGCGTGTTCCCATCAAGCGTGGAGCCATATTCTCCCCGACGGTCCTAACATGCATACACAGATTGAGACAGACACAACAGCATTTCAAATACGTATCTGGAAGTGACAGAGACAAAGAGATATGGAACCAGACACACAGATGTTTTTAACTCATGGCTTTCTCTGCCCAAGGAAGGAAGGAAAGTGGGAGAGTACAGGGCAGAAGTAAATGGTAAAGACAGTCTCAGAGGGACTGTGAGAATTGAAAAGGGTGATAGAGGAAACAGAGGTGGACAACATGACCTCCCTTGATACAGTACCAGCCTTTCTAAAGTGCTGGCACACACGTTAGCACATTTTATACTCACCACATCCTCCTGAACAAGGAAGACAATTACCTCATCTTATAGTTTGGAAAGGAGACGCTTCAAAATCCTCAGCGGCTACCGCCAAACTCAGCCCACAGCCACCTGGAACATCTCTCAAAAGCCTGCTGCTGGCCATGTGCTTCCATGTCAAAGCTACATCCTTGGGCTTCCCTGGTGGTGCAGTGGTTGCGAGTCCGCCTGCCGATGCAGGGGACACGGGTTCGTGCCCCGGTCCGGGAAGATCCCACATGCCGTGGAGCGGCTGGGCCCTTAAGCCATGGCCGCTGAGCCAGTGCGTCCGGAGCCTGTGCGCCGCAATGGGAGAGGCCACAACAGTGAGGGGCCCGCGTACCGCAAAAAAAAAAAAAAAAAAAAAAGCTGCGTCCTTCCTTGAAAGACATGGTCCATACCCTGGAGGAGCTCCCCAGGACTAGGGGGAGGGACCACATACAGCAGAGCCCCCTCCTCGGGTATAGCCTCCTGGAAGGCGGGCCACCCACCCTCAGGGCTGTGGCCCAGCACCCAACCTACTGCCTGGCACCCTGGCAACTCCATTGTATTTTTTTAGACAGATGAACAAATGTAACAAAGGGATTAAGAGCCCCAGTTCCAGAGAAGCACAGGGAGAAGAAAGAGCCACGGAAGAAAGGGGGTGGGCGGTCCTCACTGGGAATCTCTGAAACAGAAACGCAAGAGTTCCGGACCACACACTAAACAAGCCAAAGGAATCTGGGCTCCACACAAGGAAAAATGTCACAAGGAGGAGCAGTGAAAGAAGACTCACTGCCGCAAGACAAATACCGCGTGCTAACACATATATATGGAATCTAAAAAAAAAAAAATGTCATGAAGAACCTAGGGGTAAGACGGGAATAAAGACACAGACCTACTAGAGAATGGACTTGAGGACACGGGGAGGGGGATGGGTAAGCTGGGACAAAGTGAGAGAGTGGCATGGACATATATACACTACCAAACATAAAATAGATAGCTAGTGGGAAGCAGCCGCATAGCACAGGGAGATCAGCTCGGTGCTTTGTGACCACCTAGAGTGGTGGGATAGGGAGGGTGGGAGGGAGACGCAAGAGGGAGGGGATATGGGGATATATGTATATGTACAACTGATTCACTTTGTTATAAAGCAGAAACAAACACACCATTGTAAAGCAATTATACTCCAATAAAGATGTAAAAAAAAAAGAAGACTCATTGCCAATGCAGGGAGGGAGGAAGTGGCCTGTCCCCCATGTGAATGACTGATATTCATACCTTATTCGTATTTAGAAAGAGAGGCTTGCAGTTTTGTGAGAGATGATCTTAATGACTCGTATGTTAACTGTCCTGATGCATTTACAAATCAAACACAAGATCCATTGGGTACCATACAAGGATACCTTTAGTTTTAGCTGCCAAGTTCAATACAGATACATGGAGATGCTGTCTGTTTTTAAAGTCATCAACTGTCAACTATGCAGCATCATAAAACACTCACCTACTACAAACTTATTTCAAGTTAATGATAACCTTTCCTGACTCTGTTGAACAAAAGAGCTCCAGAAATATGGTTATAAAAAGAGGCTCACAACAAACAAGGCTGGCAGCCAGGTGTCACCCTTAATCCGATTCTATAAATACTTGTGGGTGGCACCACCTGTAAGAAACTCGGCTACATGCTCCCGGGTGGTGATGATAAAGTGAGGACATGAGGGGAGAGGAGGGGAGTGGATGTGTGTGGTGGGTAGTGGGAGGCAAGGGGGAGGCGGTGGAGAGGGGGAGAGGTGTTTTGTGAGCCCTACACAGAAAGAAGACAGTTATTTTAGAATGAAAGTTGACCCTCCCAAGAGAGCCTCCTTTGGCAAGGTCCACTTTTCTGAATATTAATTACAGCAAAGACGACGTGTCTGAATAGTAATCATAGCAAAGACGACGTGTCTGAATATTAATTACAGCAAAGATGACGTGTCTGAATATTAATTACAGCAAAAACGACGTGTCTGAATATTAATTATTGCAAAGATGACGTGTTTGAATATTAATTACAGCCAAGACGATGTATCTGAATATTAATTATAGCAAAGACGACGTGTTTGAAATGGCACTTCTTTTTAAGAACTTGTAAAACACAGTGCCATTAATTTTTTATCTAGAACTGAACAGGCATCAGATAGGTTAAGGGTGCCTGATTTCTTCACCATTGCTATTTTAATGGAAGATGAAAAAGGAAATTTAAAAATCTCTCAGAAATCTCAAAAATCGTGACCATCTGTCTACCCCTGGAAGTTTTAGGAAACCGAGTTCAATCTCCTGGTCCAGTTCCTTTGCCAGCAGCTAAGATAACCATCTTCATGAGTGAGGTTCCCCAAGCATATTTTCTCTCAAAAGATAAAGGGTCTCCAGCAATTCTGTTTTTTGTGTAGGATAAGGTAGTGTTTCTCTCCGAACACCCGATAGGAACACACCGCCCCAGTTATCAGATGGCCCCTGCAGGGTGCCCACGTGAGCACTGCACCAGCCGGAGCTGACTTCACCTCTGTGCTCAGCCTGGAGACCATGCTCTTGCCAGCACCTCCATCAGCTGGCCTCACGTCAGGAGTTACCAGCAATAAATCGGCCAGAAATCAGCCATGGTGAAATACAATCTCCCATTACGAATGACCTCACCAGTCATTCTCAGTTGGCAAATATTCATTTAGGGCCACTTTTTACATTTGCATTATGAAAAAGTGATTTAATTTCCATAACTGAATCATGTACACATATTCCAGACCCAGGGCCCACAGGAACAGGAAGCTCTCTGCCCACTGAAGGAGCTGGGGAGTGATGACGGGTAATGGGCACGACACACTCACGGACTCCCAGGGATGGACACCGGGCACCTTGAAAAGAGTTGTTTGCATTTTGTTGGTTTTGTTTTGTTTTTCAATGTAAGAAGCTAGAAATGAAATCACTGTACCAAAGAATTTCAGAGCTGCAGAGGACTCCTGAAGCCATATTAGTAAGCTGTTGACTTTTCCTGATTCATAATAAGGCCTAGAGAGATGAACTGCCTTCTGCAATCAGTGGTTTAATAAAATTCACTAGTTACCTCTCATGCACAACACGTTCTGCATGTTCAACCCAGGCTTCTGTCTTCTGGGTCAAGACTGTTTCCACTACTCTGGCTCTTGGTATTAAAAGGCACACGACCACCATCATCACCATATTCACACTCTACACCAGAAATCCAAAGAGTCAACCCTGAAGAATAAAATGATCAGTTTTTACTTGTCTCTGAAGAAGCACTCCAAGGGCCTCAGGGACTTGCTAAAAACCTGGAGCTACAGTATTGCCCATAAGCAAACACTATAGGCATAATGGAAGTCAACAGGAAAATCATATTCAATGAACAGTTGTTGAATCATGCACAGCTTTTCAAGGATGACGTTAATGTGTAAAAAAAAATGAAGTTGTGAGGACTATGAAAACACAGTGCCAAGTATAATCAACGTCAAAAATTTCAAACCACAGTAACAGCCAAATAACCCTAGATTATTTATGCTTTCTTCTGTTATACCCGGGGTCATTTGTTTGTTCACTGATTTTTGCAGAATTTCCACCTCATTAAGCTTTGAAGCTAACATTAATACCGTTTTACCTTTCATGGGTAAAACAGAATTAAAAAGAATATCTAGGATTAAGATTCTCAGTACAATGAGGTATCACCTCACGCCGGTCAGAATGGCCATCATTAAAATGTCTACAAATAATAAATTCTGGAGAGGGTGTGGAGAGAAAGGAACCCTCCTACACTGTTTGTGGGAGTGTAAATTGATACAGCCACTATGGAGAACAGTACGGAGGTTCCTCAGAAAACTAAAAATAGAGCTACCATATGGTCCTACAATCCCACTCCTGGGCCTTTAACCAAAGAAAACTCTAATTCAAAAAGATACATGCACCCCAATGTTCACTGCAGCACTATTTACAACAGCCAAGACATGGAAGCAACCTAAATGTCCATCGACAGATGAAAGAATAAAGGTGATGTGGTATATGTATACGATGGACTATTCCTCAGCCATAAAAAAGAATGAAATAATGCCATTTGCACCAACATGAATGGACCCAGAAATTATCATACTAAGTGAAGTAAGCCAGACAGAGCAAGATAAATATCATATTGATATGATATCGCTTATATATGGAATCTAAAAAAAAAAAGGATACAAATGCATTTATTTACGGAACAGAAATAGACTCACAGACTTAGAAAACAAACTTACGGTTACCAAAGAGGAAAGCGGGGGAGGGATAAATTAGGAGATTGGGATTACCATATACACACTACTATACATAAAATAGATAACCAATAAGGAACTATTGTATGGCACAGGGAACTATACTCAATATTTTGTAATAATCTATAAGGGAAAAGAATATATATACATATATATATAGATATATATAAAACTGAATCACTGTGCTGTACACCTGAAACACAACACTGTAAATCAACTATATATAATTCAATAAAATAAAATAAATTAATTAAAAGGGATTCTCAGTAGGAGGGGCAGGGTCCGTAAGAATGTTGTGCGCGCGCGCGCACATACACACACCCTCCATTCTGATAGGCCCCCAGGTACTGCTACTGATACAAGCATGTCACATTCCTTAGAATATTCAGGCAGAAAAGGTTGGTCATCACACACCTAGGAACACATATGTGTAGTGGGCAGAAAACAGCTGGGGTTAAACACCTGACAGTGACATGAAAAAAACAGTTCATCATCATTAGCAATCAGGGAAACGCAAATGAAAACCACCATGATATATCACTTCATCCACTGAAACGGCTATAATCAAAAATTCAGGTCATAACAAGTGTTGGCAAGAATGTAGAGAAATCAGAACCCTCAAGCACTGCTGGCAGGAAGAGAAAATAATGCAGCTATTTTGGAAAACAGTCTAGCAGTTCCTTAACAAATTAAACATAGAGTTGCCCTTTGACCCAGCAATTCCACTCCTAGGTAGATACCCAAGACAAATGAAAACCTAGACCCACACAAAAGTTCATGGCAGCATTATTCATGAGAGCCAAAAGGTGAACACTGGAAACAATCCAAATGTTCATCAGTGGATGAATGGACAGACAAAATGTGGTACATCCACACAACGGGGTATTACTCAGCCATACTGGGAATGAAGTACTGATTCATCCCACAACATGGATAAACCTTGAAGAAATTAAGCTAAGTGAAAGGAGTCAGTCACAAAAGACCACATATTATATAAAATGTCCAGAACAGGCAAATCCATAGAGACAGAAAGTAGGTTAGTGGCTGCTTCGGGCTGGGGGAAACGGAGGTTGAAAGGGGGTTAATGATTGCTAATAGTAGGTACAGAATCCTTTTTGAGGCCAGAGATGGAAAACAGATCTTTTATCCTATGTTTTAACCCCGAGTGTCCTACTGAGAAAGCAAATCTACCTCCAGTGGGTAAGAGCAACCAATCAAGCATATTCAATGTCTGAGCGGGTGTGGGAGAGGGGAGAGGATCAATGTGGCTAAAGCAGCAGACTCAGAGCAGGGCAGGAGGAAACAGCGTGGAAAGGTTAGCTGACACCACACCCTGGAGAGCTGCAAATTCCAGGCAGGGAACACCATCACCCACTGCGGGAATACGAAGGTCACTGCGTACGCTCGGGCAGCTGGGTGCTATGACGCTGGGGAAGAAACAGAGTCTTTGAGGAGAGAAGCAACGTGCTGAAAAACGTGAAATCCAAGGAAAAGGAGAGCGACAGCTACATTATGAGGATGAAAATTTGACCTGTGGACTTCCAAAGATACTGATGCATCAAGTCTTTACAGCTGAATAGAGTTTATACCTAAAGTTGTAAATTGTCAAGGAGCAGAAAGCTGTCTTTCACCAGTGAGGAGGCCCATGTTATTTTTCCAACACGGGGTCTCTAAAGATAACTATGAATGTTTAACCCCTTCTTTGATTTACAGCAGCTTCTAATACCCTCTTTCATCCATTTACATTTAATTAAGCTCTCACTGATGCCTACTTGGCAGGTAATAGGTATATTCCTTTCAAATTTATTTCCAAAATGGCACAGCATAAGCCTCTAAAGTTGTAAAACTATAAAAATCTGTCTTCTGACTGTAGTTAACACTGCTGTATGGTTTATTTCAAAGTTGCTAAGGGAGATCCTAAAACTTCTCATGACAAGAAAAAAACCATTTTTTTCATCCCTGCCCTTTTTTTTATATCTATTTGAAATGATGGATGGATGTTAACTAAACTTACTGTGGCAATCATTTCACAATATATGTAAGTCAAGCCATTATGCTGTACACCTTAAACAGACATAGCACTGTATGTTGATTCTATCTCAATAAAACAAAGGAAAAACGTCTGTCTTGTCCGTGCTTCAAATAGTAGATGAATCCTCTCATGAAATGCCATCTTCCCTCCTTGGCCACCATGCTACCTGCCTGCTCATTATGAAGCGACCTGCTCCTGGAATTGACACTGAAAAATGCTCCAAGAGAAAGCAGCCCTCTGTTCCCTGGTATTTGAGTACCTGACCACATTCCACCCCAGCAGTGGAAACAGGAGAAAAGGTGAGTACACATTATGTGCTGGATTTCTTTGCTGGATTTATTGCTAAGTATTTTATTCTTTCTGATGTTACTGTAAGTTATTAATTTATTTTTGGATTGTTAATTACTAGTGTATAGAAATATAACTGATTTTTTACATTGATCGTGTTTCCTGAAATGTTTCTGAATTCATTTATTAGTTCTAATTGTGTGTCAGGGGATGTATTTCTTATATACAAGATCATGTAATTGGAAAGTAAACATATTTTTACTTCTTCCCAACCGCCCCCCCCCCCAAAAAAAAGATTATGTGCTGGAAAGGGCAGGGTGTCTAAGAGATCTCAACTGGGATTCTCTCTCTGCTGCTTACCAGGGGACAACCTGGGCAGGTTACTGGACCTTCCAGAGCCTGTTTCTTCATGCAACAGATGGAGTCAGTAAAATTTTCCAACATCTGAATTATCCTTTCTGTGCCAGGTACCACACCTGGCACTCATTTATTGCCTCATGTCACCCTCAGCCTTCAAAGTCAAACAAGAAATGCGGAGGGAGATAAAGCTGTAAGAAAGAGAGATGCCTATGTCGCACTGAAATATTACACACTAGCTCTCATTCACTTAAATCGCCTATTTGTTCAATATACTTGTCCTGCTGTCCGTATCGCTCTGTGTGTTACCCATCTCTGATTCATTTTATGCCAGAGCACTGGATGGAGTGTGAGATACAGCCAGTGACTAAGGTGTGAGATACAGCCGGTGACTAAAATGCTTTGAATTTACGGAAGGAAAAAAGTTCAAGTCTTTTTAAATGAATAGCACAAAGGCATCTGCTGTATATTCTAATAGTTCTGGGAATGGAAGATAAAACTGCATGAACAATATGATTTAGGGAATCAGAGTTCTTTTCATGCATAAATCTACATGTATTCATCTGTATGGGAAATATATTATCCCATATTCTATATATATATATATATATATATATATATATATATATTCTACTGATATACCCCTATTCTATTCATATAAGTTCATACTTAATTCCTGTTATCATTTCTTCTACAACAAAATGTTCTTCAGCATTTTAAGTAACAATGTAAGGGACATAAAACATTCCATGTGGCTACTATCTTATGTATCCAGTTATAATAAATGGACATAACAGTCCCTAAATTGGGAGAATGCTAGTTTTATGCATCAGAAACAAAATAAAAAGTTATAATGGTATCGTATTTCCAGAAAAAAAGTTTTTAATATTTTAAAAAATAAGATATATGCCATTTGCAGCAACAAGGATGGACTTAGAGATTATCATACTAAGTGAAGTAAGCCAGACAAAAATAAATATCATATGACATCGTTTATATGTAGAATCTAAAAAAAGAAGAAAGAAAGAAAGATACAAAAGAACTTATTTCCAAAACAGAAAGAGACTCACAGACATAGAAAACAAACTTATGGCTACCGAAGGGGAAGGTGGGGGAACAATTATGAGTTTGGGATTAACATATACACACTACTGGATAAAAAACAGATAACCAACAAGACCTACTGTAGAGCACTGGGAACTCAATATTTTGTAATAACCTATAAGGGAAGAGAATCTGAAGAATATATATAGTTATAAATCAACTATACGCCAATAAAAAGTAAATAAAAATTGATACAGACATTCAAATAAAACAAATAAGATATAGTACTGACAGGTTTTAATGCATCCTCTGCTGTCAATTTAGATTTAAGAAAAGATACTGGGAAGTAGATGGCGGACATTAAAAATTCAAGATTATACTTGCAAAACGACATGATATTCTCAAGTTGGGAGCCTAAAGCGATTTTCACACCTATTCTCCTTGTCCAATAAACAAGGGAGGGCCTTTCATAACTTCCCTCTTTTCACGTGCAGTTTACTGCAGCTATCATACTGTAACAGCCACATCCCCTAGAACGTGGAGCACACACATCTCCCTACTCCCCTCCAACAACAAATGGTTCAATTTTTCTTCTAAAACATGGTTAAGCACAGCTCACACATTTCAGACTATTCTTATCAGACTGTCAAAGCGTTTGGGATTTGGATTTTGTTAAGAAAAAGAAAAGGGACTTCCCTTGTGGCGCAGTGGTTAAGAATCCACCTCCAATGCAGGGGACACGGGTTCGATCCCTGGTCCGGGAAGATCCCACATGCCACGGAGCAACTAAGCCCGTGCGCCACAACTACTGAGCCTGAGCTCTAGAGCCTGTGAGCCACAACTACTGAGCCTGCGTGCCACAACTACTGAAGCCCGCGTGCCTAGAGCCCGTGCTCTGCAACAAGAGAAGCCACCGCAATCAGAAGCACGCGCACTGCAACAAAGAGTAGCCCCCGATCGCTGCAACTAGAGAAAGCCCGCACGCAGCAACAAATAACCAACTCAGCCAGAAATAAATAAAATTAATTAGTTAATTAAAAGAAAAAGAAATATATACCCAGTTTATGAACATCTGTTTGTATTTCCTTGTTGAAACTAAAGAAGAAAAGCAAGCAATGAAGAGCTGGTAACTGTAGAAGACTGGCTACATCCCTAGGCTATTTTGATTGTACAAACTGCCAAAAATAGGTGTTTTCTCTCCCCATCATACAATGCCCTCCGCATTTTTTTTTTTTTTTTGGCTGCACGGCTTGCAGGATCTTAGTTCCCCGACCAGGGATTGAACCTGGGCCACAGCAGTGAAAAAGCCAAGTCCTAATCACTGGACTGCCAGCGAATTCCCAACAACATACATACATACATACATTTATTTAATGTTGGCCACACTGGGTCTTCATTGTGGCATGCGGACGATGCCCCTTTTTGAATCACCTGTCACAAACTTTTTTGTCGCTGTTGGTGAAGGACAGGGATTCTAATTAGACATCAAGACATCTATGGGCACTGAGGAAGTACTTTGATTATTCTTTTAATGGGAGATCAAGATAAATTTTTGTTTTCACTCACTGATATGAACTGAGTTTTTCATTTTGTTTTGGTTGCTTGGTTATAGTCTCCCTCCTCCCTCTTTAGCATGGAAAAATAAACTGTAAGTTAATTTAGAATTAAGATGACACCCTGATAATAAGTTTTTGGTGTTACAAAAAGAAGCAGAGTGAGAATAAAACACAACAACAAAAAAAGAAGCTCATCTCACACCAGTCAGAATGGCCATCATCAAAAAATCTAGAAACAATAAATGCTGGAGAGGGTGTGGAGAAAAGGGAACACTCTTGCACTGCTGGTGGGAATGTGAATTGGTTCAGCCACTATGGAGAACAGTATGGAGGTTCCTTAAAAAACTACAAATAGAATTACCATATGACCCAGCAATCCCACTACTGGGCATATACCCTGAGAAAACCAAAATTCAAAAAGAGTCATGTACCAAAATGTTCATTGCAGCTCTATTTACAATAGCCCGGAGATGGAAACAACCTAAGCGCCCATCATCGGATGAATGGATAAAGAAAATGTGGCGCATATATACAATGGAATATTACTCAGCCTTAAAAAGAAATGAAATTGAGCTATTTGTAATGAGATGGATAGACCTAGAGTCTGTCATACAGAGTGAAGTAAGTGAGAAAGAAAAAGACAAATACCGTATGCTAACACATATATACGGAATTTAAGGGGAAAAAAAATGTCATGAAGAACCTAGGGGTAAGACAGGAATAAAGACGCAGACCTACTGGAGAACGGACTTGAGGATATGGGGAGGGGGAGGGGTGAGCTTTGACAGGGCGAGAGAGAGTCATGGACATATACACACTAACAAACGTAGTAAGGTAGATAGCTAGGGGGAAGCAGCCGCAAGGCACAGGGATATTAGCTCGGTGCTTTGTGACAGCCTGGAGGGGTGGGATAGGGAGAGTGGGAGGGAGGGAGACGCAAGAGGGAAGACATATGGGAACATATGTATATGTATAACTGATTCACTTTGTTATAAAGCAGAAACTAACACACCATTGTAAAGCAATTATACCCCAATAAAGACGTTTAAAAAAAAAAAAAAAAAAAGAAGCTTAAGGCCTACAATATTGAGAACACCCCCAAGTAGATCAAACGCTTGGGTACAAGTTTGAAGAAAGGCTGAGAGCTACTTAATTTTTAGTTCCATTTGATTTATCCGGAGTTTCATGAAATCTGCAAGCCCACTGGCATAACACATACATGCTATGCCTGCTAGACACGTCCTTGGCTAGCGATGTCTCTCAAAAACCAGGTTGCCTTATAACTTAATTCCTTTTATCTCTCCCAGCCCTTAGCAGATTCTTCTTCCTGTGGAAAGGAAACATGTCTGCTTAAGAACATGTAAATTTGGACAATGATACTCAGCTTGTGAGGCTGAGAGAGTAATGTGCATATACTTAAATGTATGTCTTACCCTGGAATGCTATTCATCTACTCAATAGAAAATGTTAGTAAATACGTGAACACAAGTTCTTTCCAGTATGAAAAACAAAGGTTTTCAACTGCCTAGAAATCTGTTACAGGAAGTAATCTGCTCTCAGATGGGAAGCTGGTTTTTGAAACAGTTCTTCAACAGCACTGGTCCTCTGGCGGTGGGATTACCACCTGGAGGTCTTCACCTGAAGACCCATGCCACTGTGCCAGTATCCAGGGCAAACTGCACTCACCCACTCACTCTCTAGCCATGGTGTCCAGGAGAGGGACAGCCCTCATTAAAAATACATTCTCGGGGCTTCCCTGGTGGCGCAGTGGTTGAGAGTCCGCCTGCCGATGTGGGGGACGCGGGTTCGTGCCGCGGAGCGGCTGGGCCCGTGAGCCATGGCCGATGGGCCTGCGCCTCCGGAGCCTGTGCTCCGCAACGGGAGAAGCCACGGCAGTGCGGGGCCCGCGTACCACCAAAAAAAAAAAAAAAAAAAAAAACACTCTCAGGCTTCCCTGGTGGCGCAGTGGTTGAGAGACCGCCTGCCAATGCAGGGGACACGGGTTCGTGCCCCGGTCCGCGAAGATCTCACGTGCCGCGGAGCGGCTGGGCCCGTGAGCCATGGCCGCTGCGCCTGCGCGTCCAGAGCCTGTGCGCCGCAACGGGAGAGGCCACAACACTGAGAGGCCCACGTACCGCAAAAAAACAAAACAAAACACTCTCTTTGCCACCCTAGAAATGGTGGTTATTGTGCTGAAAGCAAGATAGAGCCGGCATATATACCAAAAGGCAGGAGAATGTCAGAGCAGTGAAAAGAAATAACTCAAGATGGTTTCTTGGCCAGGGCAGACTCCTGAACTGCACTACCCCACAGTGAACAGCAGCTGAACCTCTGAACACCTTTAGAGCTTTCCTTTAGAGTTCTTCCTTGTGTAAGAACTGTGTGATCAATTTAACTTGGAATTCTTTATAAAGCAAAGCTGAGAAATTATTGATATATATTGGCAATGGCAGAGAAGCTCATATTGGAATAATCTTCCCACAGGTATTGATACTTATAAGATAATGAAGAGTAAGGAAAAGGGGCAAAATGAGAAGGAGTTTGAACCTTAAAAGAAAGGAACTGGGCTTCCCTGGTGGCGCAGTGGTTGGGGGTCCGCCTGCCGATGCGGGGGACGCGGGTTCATGCCCTGGGCCGGGAGGGTCCCGCGGGCCATGGCCGCTGGGCCTGCGCGTCCCGAGACTGTGCTGCGCGGCGGGGGAGGCCGCAGCAGTGGGGGGCCCGCGTACGGCAAAAAAAAAAAAAAAAAAAAAAAAAAAGGAACTACAGTGGATAAGACCCACATTAAATGGCTTTGCCCTTCAGGGGACTCTCTGGGTGGTGGGAGATCACTAGAAGGTAAGCAAAAGACTACAGTCTTAGGATGAAATTTGGGCCATCAGGATGACAAGAAACTGAGGTAGGGTACTCCCATAAAGAGGGAACCAAAGAAGGGGAGCCCCCAAATCTGCATATAAACTACCTTAAAATCCTTGAATGGCTCCATAACCAAGCCTTTGTAGGGGACACTCCAAGGAAAGCTCTAAAGGTGTTCAGAGGTTCAGCTGCTGTTCACTGTGGGGTAGGTAATGAGAGTTTCAATCTTGACCAATCAGAGGGGTTTGGCCAACATTTCAAGCTTTCCATTGAAATCACAGAAAGGCCTTGCATCAGGCCCAGGACTTAAGACTTCCTAAGACTAGGGCAAAAACTGAAACAGACACACCCAACAAACCACAAAATCAAAACTTCTTAGGCTCAAGGTGTTAAGTTAGTAAATTAACTGCTTGCTAGAACAAAAAAATCAACTCTTCAGAGGATAAAAACGGAATACATACACTCAACAACATATTATAATGCCCAATATATAACAATTACTAGACATGTGGAAAAACAGGAAAATGTGGACCAGAGTCAAGAAAAGCAGTCAGCAAAAACATATCCCAAGATGATGAAACATTGGAATTGACAAAGAATTTAAAGTAGCTATTATAAATATGACTGAAGACAAAGAAATGGACACTTTTTTTTAAAAGTAGAAATTCTGGAAATAAACTGAAAAGTCAACAAATGGAATTAATGACAGTTTGAAGGTGGCAAAAGAAAGGATCAATGAACTTGAAAAAATACAATTATTCAATCTGAAAAACAGAGACAATAAAGATTGGAGAGAAAAATAGAGCAGAGCCTCAGTGACCTGTGGGACAACATCAGGTAGGCTAAACTCTGTATAAATGGATACCTAGAGGTAGAAAAGAGAAAAAAATGGGGAAAAAATACTTGAAGAAATAATGGCTGAACATTTTCCAAATCTGATGAAAAACATTAACTTCAGGTCCAATATCTCAATGAATTACAAGTAAGATCAATACAATTACATTTACCATCATCAAAATGCTAAAAGCCAAAGATGAAATGTTGAAAGCAGCCAGAGAAAAATGAGACACATTATATAAGAGAGCCCAAAGATAGAAATGTCGCCTGACTTCTCATCAGAAAAGGATGGAGGCTAAAAAACAAGGAAATCGTATTTTTAAAGTGCTGAAAGAAAACTACTGTCAACCTAGAATTCTCTACCAGATATCTGTATCTTTGTCCTTGAAAAATGCTGGTCCCCAAAAAGCCATTTCAAGATAAACGAATAATGAGAAAATTTACCACCTGCAGACCTGCATGGCAAGAAATAAACAAAAGTAGTTATTTGCACTGAAAGGGAAATGCCATCAGATGGAAACTTGGAACTACAGAAAAGAATGAAAATCATCAGAAATGTTAATATGTGGGTAAATACGAGACTACTGTTTCTTCCTTCCCTTAATTTCTTTGTCAATTGACTGTCTAATGCAAAAATCATAGTAGGGTATAGTGAGGTTTAAAATATACGTAGATGTAAGATATTTAACAACAACAGTACACAGGATAAACATGCAGGATTAACAGAATTAAACATGAAGTTTGTAATGTTAACCCCTGAGTAGACTGTGGTGAGGTAAGAAGGTATATTGAAATCTCTAGGACAGGGAACAGCAAACTACAGCTTAGAGGTCAAATTTGGTCCACTGCTTATTTCTTTAAACAAACTTTACTGTGATACAGCCATGCCATTCATTTACGTGTTGTCTATGGCTGCTTTTGCACTACAGCCTCAATTAAATATCTGCAACAGAGATCATCACAAAGCTGAAGTAGTCACTATCTGGTGCTTTACGTAAATAGTTTGGTAATCCCTTTCTTACAGAGTCCTTCCGTCAGTCTTACTACTTAGAGAATTTTGGGGGGTATCTAGGAGGTGGAATAGTAATGATTTGCTTCCACCAAGTCTCTTTCATTTCAACACAAAGGGACCAACCTTCTGCAGAACATCCACATCCCAAGGTCAGAGGCAGAAAAAAAAAAAGACAATGGGTGTTACTCTGTCAACATGGGCTCCAGCTCATACTTGTGGATTCCAGCACGTTATTATTCTCCTCTGCTTAACAGTCATCTTCCCCTCCTGGCTGTCTGACTTATGGATTTCAAGCGCCAGTGTCAAACACAAAGTCAATACCTTACAGAAACTGTTAAACCAGCTCCCACAACTGTGCAAGGTCAAAACCCTTCAACAAATCCCTTAATACACACGCACGCATGTAAGCACATGCTTGTGTGTGCGCGCACGCACACACACACACACACAGACACACACACACAAATACCTCCAGTGGTTCTGCTTCTGATTTAATCCTGACTGAGAGATAAATAAAGCCAAATTTGGTTCTTTGGAAAGATGAATAAAATTTAGAATTCCATGGGCTTCCCTGGTGGCGCAGTGGTTGAGATGCAGGGGACACGGGTTCGTGCCCCGGTCCGGGATGATCCCACGTGCCGCGGAGCGGCTGGACCCGTGAGCCATGGCCGCTGAGCCTGCGCTTCCGGAGCCTGTGCTCCGCATCGGGAGAGGCCACAACAGTGAGAGGTCCGCGTACCGCAAAAAAAAAAAAAAAAAAATTAGAATTCCTAGCAAGAGTGATCAAAAATAGAAAATTTAAATGAGCAAATATTATGACTTAAAAGAGGACTGTCACTACAAATCCTACAGATATTCAGAGCATAAGAGAATATGAACAACTTATGGCAACAGGGTTTACTATTTAGAAAAAATGATGGGCTCATGTATTTCCAGCAGTATTTCTAATAGTCCAAAACTGGAAATAACTCATATGTCCATTATCAGGAAAATAGATATTATCAATTATGTTTATACTCATAAAATAGAAAATCATTTGGTGATTTAAAAAAAGAACAAACTGATAAATGCAACACCATGGATGAATCCAAAAATATTATCCTGGGAGAAAGCAGCCAGACACAAAATATGTTTATACTGTACGATTCCATTTTTATGATGCTCATGAATAAGCAAAATTAATCTATGATGATAGAAATCAGAACAATGGTCGCCTGTAGGGGAGGGAGATTAAATGGAAGGAGGCATGAGGGAACATTTGGGGTGAGGAATATGTTCGGTATCTCGCCTGCAGTGCTGGTTTTATGGATGTACACATTTATTAAAACTCAGATGGCACACTTAAGATCTGTGTCTTGCATTATATGTAAATTTGTTCTCACATAAAAATTAAGCTAAGTTCCTTTTAAAAATGCATGCTCCCTCTATGATTAGGAACACAGATGAAGGAACACTATTTTCCTTTGCTAATCTCCATTTATTAATCCTTTGCAACCACCTTCAGAGGAAAAGATGTACTCTCCAATGAGCTCATATGCATCTCAAAATAACAGTGCCTTCCATGGCCTCTAATATTACATGTTTCACCATGGCTGGCCATGATAGGGGGTCCCTCATTTGGGTTGGTTACAAAAGCACAGAGAGAACTGACGTTTAACCTTTCTTCTAGAAATTACAATCTCGGAGTTAAAAACAATCTGTTGGGAAGGTGTTTTTTTCGGTCACTGACTGCATCTCGGTGTCCCTTATTTGCAGTAGACTAGTTAATTGTGTATTTAGGGTGCTTGGCTTGAAGCTGAAACAGGGGTTTAAATAATATCCTTAGCTCTAAAATGTATCTGGCACACGTGAAGAGTGAAGAGTCACCAGTCCCAGGAAATAATCAGCCGAAAGACACTCAGCAGAAGAAAGGCTGTGATTTCACTCCTCCTGACTGCAGCCTTTGACAGAAATCACTTGACTTCAATTTGCAATATGCAACCCTGATTGCTCAGCCTATTTGTAATATGTGATGTTCTGTCTGTCAAAATAAGCTTCTAAGTAAGTACTGAGAAGGGAAGATGGTCTAAGTGAGGGAAACGGGAGGAGTGATTAGGAATTTTTCATTCTTCAATATCATGCAGAGGTAATAAACCAAAGGATTGGAGAAGGGTTGCTTCTTGCAAAAGTTACAGCGAACAACCAGTACTGTAAGGAATGAATCTCACTTAACTTCCATTCTGTTCACTAGAACACAGAAACTAACTTAATAGTAACTTGTGCCACAGAACTGCAGATCAACTAGTAACCACTAATGATTTCTATAACTATGTGACAAAACCGCAGGATATGAGCTTGGAGGTATTCACAGAGTTCCAGGCAAGTTCAGTGCAAGGTAAGAAAGCCAGGGAGCAGCCCATTGGGAAGAAGCAAAGTTATGTGTTCCAGGGGTGAGTGGTTGCTACAGGAAGGGGATATTGCCCAAGGAGGCCTTTGGGATTAAAGAAAGACAGCTTTGAAGTGAAAAGTTTTTTTTTTTTTGGGGGCTGGAGACGGTACATATCAAGTCTGAAGTTCTTGAGTAATAAAAGATTGAGATGGGAAAAATACTTGATATTTATCCAAATATTATCTAAATACTAGATAAGAGAGGAAGAGAATTTCCAGGAGTTCTTTTAGGTATTCCTGTTTGTCTGGGTCCTCCCACTGTGGAATCAGAACAGAGGGTGTACCTACCCTTATCAACGCTTGACATTCATCTTGCTGAAATAAAGAAGATCCTGATGCAGACACACTCGATTTTAAAAATCAAAGAGCTACAAAACCTTAAATGTAAATCCTGTTTCCATTTATTCAATGTATGAAGTTCATGCAAGTAGCTTTCGAAATCTTAGCCAGCCTGCAGGTCGAGCTCAAACTCTCCCTTATCTGCAAAGCTTTGCAACAGTACTTCCACTCAAAGAGATACCTTAGGCTGCTCGTGAATGTCTATAAAATTTTTACTCCATATAGTGCAGTCTACAACTCTGTCTTGTGTTCGTTTTGTCCTCTAATTGGGGTGTGTTTGTGTGTGCACAACCCCAAAATACTGCAAAGTCAGTAAGACTAACTTCTGCAATGCCAGTGACTACGTATCAGCTTCTTTCACTATTCTCCAGAACAAGAGAACAAGGGCTCACACAATTGATACAGGTTTTATGAATTAAAGATGGTGATGATAGTGTTGGTACTTGGAAAGGTCAGCTATGAACCTTAGGGGAGAAGAAAAAATGATAAGCTCATGTGTTTCTGGGCAAGATGGAAGAGTGCTGTCAGAAAGACCTAGGCAAAAATATTATTCTCAAATAAAGACATCACTCTTTCAGAAGAAAGAGGAAGAATCTCTTGCTAAATTTCACTGTCTTCTTCCGTTCTTCTGTTGCCTTCTTCATTCAGAAGGAAGTCAGAGTCTTAACCTGCCTTCATGTTTGTTGCTGTGAAATCATCTCAGCTTTACACATTACACCCAACGAGCCCCAATTCCAACCCATGGCCCCAGCCAACCAACACAAACAGCCCCCAGGCACACATATACACTCGACCACCATCACCACCACTACCACCAAGAAAAGCCATCCCTTCCCCCATCCCCAGCCTAGATTCAGTTCTTTGGTATACTTCCAATAACATCCAATCAAAGAGACTCTAAGGGACTACCCAAAATCATGTGTGGTCCTGATTTATGTCATACTGAAAATAGCTTCCAGCACCTGGAAACTTGAAAACTATATTTAGTTGACATTAATTTTTGATAAACAAGGATCTGTAACTACAGGATTTGATTTATATGCCCAGTTCCCATTATAAATAACTCCTCCAATTATCTGATCACATTCTTAGGGCTGGAAAGAAAAAATTGACATGAATTTCTACAAATAGAAATAATGTTCTAACTCTAAATTTTCAATTATATTATTTATACAAGGAATTCAGTGTTAATACAAAGATATACACATTTAGACTCCAAAAGAAAAAAATTGCTTACATTACCTTACAATTTGGATAAACAGAAAACACAGCAGACTTCAGGACTTAAAAGCTGTTTTTTTTTTTTTATATAACCTAGGTTATTTTTTTATGTTTCTATTAGTAAAAGTTTGAAATATACACAACAGTAGAAAGAATGATACAATAAACCTTTACTACCCATCACTGAGCTTCAACAATTAACAATATATTGTTGAATAGAAGTGACAAGAGTAGACAATCTTGCCTTTTTCCTGACCTTCGGGGAAAAGCATTCAGTTCTTCTCTATTAAGTAAGATGTTACCTGTAGGTTTTTCCCTAGTTTGTTGAGAATTTTTTCATGAATCAGTCAGATTTTCTCAAATGGTTTCCTGCATTTATTAAGATGATACGTAATCTCTGACCTTTGTTCTATTAATATGGTGTATTATATTAATAATCTCTGAGTGTTAAACCAACCTTGCATTCCTGGGTTACATTTCAATAAGTCACGATATATAATCCTTTTAATATATTGCTAGATTTAGGTTCCTAGTATTTTAAGAATTTTTGTGCCTGTGTTCATAGGAATTCATGATTTGTAGTTGCTTTATTTGTGATATCTTTGTCTAATCTTTAGTGTCTGGGTAACACTGGACTGATAGAATGTGTTGGGAGGTATTCCTTCCTCCTACATTTTATGGAATAGTTTGTGAAGACTGGTATTATTTCCTCTTTGAATATTGATAGAATTCACCAATGAAGCCATATGAGCCTGTATTTCTCTTTGTGGGAAGAGCTTTAAGTACTAACTCAACTTCCTCATTTGTTGCAGAGCTAGTCAGATGATTCTGAGTCAGTATGGATTATTTGTATCTTTCTAGAAATTTGTCCAGTTTCATCAAAATTGTCAAATTTGATGGCATAAACTTATTCATAGTATTTCCTTATAACCTTTCTAATTTCTGTGAGGTCATTAGTGATGTTCCTTTTCTCATTTATGATTTTGGTAATTTACTAATACATTACTCTTTTCTTTTTCATCAATCTAGCTAAGGATTTGTCAATTTTCTTGATCTTTCCAAAGAACCAACTTTTGGTTTCACTGATTTCCTCCATTGCTTTGATTTCTATTTCACTGACTTTTACTTTCATCTTTAGTATTTCTTGATTCCTGCTTGCTTTGGGTTCACTTTGCTCTTTTTTTCTCATTTCTTGGTATAGAGGCATAAGTTATTGATTGGAACCTTCCTTCTTTTCTAATATAAGGATTCCAACTTATAAATCACATTAACATGTTATAAACAATATTATAATTATTTTATAAAATCTTGAAGAAAAGAAAAAAACATACGTATATCTATCTATAGGTAAATCTATCATATTTACCCAAACATTTACTTTCTCTGGTGTTCTTCATTTCTTTGTGTAGACTCGAGTTACCATGTGGTGTCATTTCCTTTTAGCTTTTCTTGTAAGGCAGGTCTTAGCAACAAATCTGAGTCTTTGTCTGGGGATGTCTTCATTTTGAAGGACAGTTTTGCTGGAAAGAGAATTAATTGCTAGTTTTTCTCTTTCAGCACTCTGTTCAACAGTGTCTTCAATAGTGCCACTGTTTCTGATGGGTGAGTTATTTTCCACTTACTGCTTTCAAAAATTTCTCTTTATTTTCCAACAGTTTGCCTATGATTTGTCTACGTGTGAATCTCTTTGTGTCTATACTATTTTGGGTTCACTGAGCATCTTGGTCACTAGATTAATGTTCTTTATCAATTTTTGGAAGTTTTCAGCCATTCTTTCTTTTTTTAAAAAAACATCTTTATTGGAGTATAATTGCTTTACAATGGTGTGTTAGCTTCTGCTTTATAACAAACTGAATCAGCTATACATATACATATATCCCCATATCTCTTCCCTCTTGCGTCTGCCTCCCTCCCACCCTCCCTATTCCACCCCTCTAGATGGTCACAAAGCACCGAGCTGATCTCCCTGTGCTATGAGGCTGCTTCCCACTAGCTATCGGTTTTACATTTGGTAGTGTATATATGTCCATGCCACTCTCTCACTCTGTCCCAGCTTACCCTTCCCCCTCCCCATATCCTCAAGTCCATTCTCTAGGTCTGCGTCTTTATTCCCATCCTGCCCCTAGGTTCTTCATGACTTTTATGACAGACTCTAGGTCCATCCACCTCACTACCAGCCATTATTTCTTCAAATGTTGTTTCTGACCTCTTTTCCTCTCTATCCTGTTGGGGCTCCTATTAAACGTATATTAGTATGCTTGATTTCAGACAGGTCTCTGAGACTACTTTTCATCATTCTTTTACACTTTGTTCTTCAGATTGGATAATTTCTATTTACCTATCTTTAGGTCCACTAATTATTTCTTTTGACGTCTCAAATATTGTCATGAGTCCCTTTGGTGAATTTTTCATTCCAGTTATTTCACGTTAAAACTCCAGAACTTCCATTTGGTTCGTTTTTTATAGTTTTTCTCTTTGTTGTGATTCTAATTTATGAGTTATTGTCATCATGCTTTCCTTTAATTATTTTAAAAATGTATTTATTTATTTTTGGCTGTGTTGGGTCTTCGTTGCTGTGCGCAGGCTTTCTCTAGTTGTGGCGGGGGGCTACTCTTTGTTGCGGTTCATGGGCTTCTCATTGCAGTGGCTTCTCTTGTTGTGAAGCACGGGCTCTAGGCGCGCAGGCTTCAGCAGTTGTGGCACGTGGGCTCAGCAGTTGTGGCTTGCGGGCTCTAGAGTGCAGGCTCAGTAAGTTGTGGTGCATGGACTTAGTTGCTCCACAGCATGTGGGATCTTCCCGGATCAGGGCTCGAACCCGTGTCTCCTGCATTGGCAGGTGGATTCTTAACTACTGTACCACCAGGGAAACCTCTCCTTTAATTTTTAAAACGTAGTTTCCTTTAGTTCTTATAACAACTGCTCTGAAGTCTTTTTCTGATAAGTTCAAGATCTATGCCCACTAACAGAGGGAGTCTCTATTAACTGCTTTTCCCTCCCTAAGTATAGCCTCACTTCCTGTTTCTTTGCATAGCTCGGTATTTTGGATATATGTTGTAGCAGCTCTGGATTCTGTCCACCCCCCTACCTCACCCCTGCTGGGAGTTGTTGTTGCTAGTATTTCGTTTGTTTAGCAATTTGCCTAGACTTAATCTGGAATCTGTTTCCTCCTTGGTATTTGGCTGTGACGTTTCTGCTCAGGTGTTTTTGTTTTTTGATATCTGGTTTTTATTTTTTAAGCCTAGAGTCCTAGGGATCACCCAGTGTCTGCACAGCTTAGTAGTCGGCCAAACATGGCTCAGAGATTGGTCTGTTGGTAGGGCATTCCATATTCAGCTGTATTTAAATCCATCCAGGCTTTTATTTTCTGCCACATCCCCTTGTGTTTCCCCTGTACGTGCACACAGGTTTATGGTCAGCTAAGGATGACTAGGCAGCTTGAGCCCTCTCTGGTCCCTCCTGAGCAAATCTGTGGAAAGCTCATAAAATCTTATGACTGTCTTATTTCCCAGATCTCCATATCTGGCTAGTCTTCTGGTTCACTGCTTGCCCCAACCCAGGAAGCAACCTCCATCCAGCTGAGCCAGTGGTGTTCCCATTCATTTGCCAAGATCGCTACTGTTACTGACTGGACATGGGATTTTTCTCTGCTCTGCTTCAAATCAAGTCAATCCCCTCTCCATCAATCAAGCTGTTGGTTTTCTCACATTGCCTTTCCCTGGTAGGCTGAGCTGGGGTAGAAAACAACAGCAACTCCAGGCAAAAGGCTATCAACTCCCGTTGTTCTAATGCAAAATTCCTGAGTTTCTCACGAGTCATTGCTTCTCAAACTGATGTAAGCCTTTTGCCAGTTTCCAAAGCCGTGAAATGATTATATTTGACAAGTTTGTCCAGTTTTATTATTGCTTTTTTTAAGAGAGGATCTGCCAAGCTACACCTTCCACCATATTGGAAGTTCTGACCCCAATACACATGGTGTCTTCAGAAAGAACTACAAATATTATGCAACATAAAAGTGTAATTTCTTCCTATTAACTAGTTTGGGAAATCAACTTTCATCTATCTTCCCTTTTCTGGATTCTATAGCTCTTATCATTTGAATACAGATTTTTGTTTTCTTGTCCTCATCAAATAGCAAATCTATTTTAGCGAAGTAAAATGACAGAAGAAAGAGAGGTTACATGAAATAGATTACATCTGCAGAATAAGGTCAGTTGTAAAAAGATTCTCTATTTTTGACTGTCTCTTGTACATACTCTGTAAGGAATAAGAAAAGTGGGTTTTTCTTTCAAGTATTAAAATTAACTCCAAACGATGAAAGGGAGAAGGAGAAACAATGCAAAAGGAAAGGAGAAGCAAAAGAACCTTAAGTTCTAGTCCTATGCTACAAAGAAGAAGAAATAAAAAAGAATATTTAAACTTCTACCGACAAAAATTTGAAGCCAAGGATATTAAGAACAGGAAATTCAGAAAAACACAATGAGCCAGACTCTCCCTCAATACCAAACCAAGTAATTTAATATTTGGTGTTTATTTAGTGCCCACAAATTCCAGAAAATGACTCTCAGGTTCAGCCAGTTATATATGGTTTTAAATTGTGTACGGTTTTTTGAGTACCAAGTGTCCATCCCCGATTCCCGGAAACACAGATGTGTGAAGAACACAGCAACTCAAAGACAACTGGCTCTGCCTACCATGCTACACAAAACCTAATGAATTTAGTCTGTTCCCCACGCTTTTTAACTCCACCCCACCTCTTTGCCTAAATGGCCAAGAACATAGTATTTCTTTGTCCAAAGAGTCAAAATTCAAATAAGAACAAACATGTGTGCTTGAGGCTGCCAAATACTACTAGATGAACCATTCTTCACCTCCAAAGGATTTCACCTTACTTTCTACCTCCCAAATCACTTGCAGTCATTTTTGGGTCCCACTACAAACCATAAACCCATAGATTTCTATGATTTGGAGAGAATGCTGTGAAACCATCTAACCATCCCCCCTATCCTGAGGCAGAATTTACATTAAGACAGAGGAATATTTGTCGCATTAAGGTTAAGAGACTGAGCTGAAAGACAAACAGTACCTTGGTGTAACTCAAGCTTCCTGAAATTACTCTGCTGGGCCTCAAAGCTGCCCAAACAGCCATCCTGGATGCTTCCAACAGAAACTCTGAACGGCCCTTTCCTGTTCGACTGAAGCCAGTGACATCATCAACGAACCACTGTCAGGCCACTACTGCTGCTCCTATAATCCTTGGAGAGAATCTATGTGATGTATCAAAATGGAATGAATACGCTTGGTAAAATGATCATAAAACTACCTGCCAAAATCAAGGCGGAGAAGAGTGAGAATAAAAGAGGAGGCCAACAGAGGGACAAATATTTTCAATGCCATGAAGATTTCTTTCCAATTACATCCTATTTCATAGCTCTGATGTTTGGAAATTACTGAAAGAGGATCCCCAAATGACTGCATCTTCTCTGCCTGACTGAAGAGAGCCACGTAACTGACTTGGGCCCACCCACCTCCATCCCCACCCCCAGTCCCGCAAGACTCCAGCAGATACTTCTAGCACAGTCTGGCTCTCCTGTGACTATATTCAACTTATATCCATAATTTCTACATTTTCTGGCCACTCCAAGTCTCCAATTCTTCTTTTCTGGCATCTTCAAAGACCTTAAGGGCCACCAAATGTCAATCAATGTATGGGCACCCATAACTACACATCTGGACCTGCCTTTTATAAAACCACAGCCCTCAGCACGCAGGATTACAATCCGTTTACATAGAAGCCGACCTGCAGTGGGATGTACGTGGGCTAAAAATCCTTTGTTAGACTATATATTTCTAAGCTGTCTCAGAAATATGAGCACCCTACCCTGAGTACTCCATCCTAGTGGTTTCTCAGGCAAAGTCACCCAGCGTCCCAATAAAATCCTTATGTTGAGACCCTATGTTAAGACTTGGAAACAGATGAAACTACAAATGAAAAAATTAAAATGAAGACAGTTACTTTACTGCCAGCATGGAGATCTTCCCACTACTTATAAGGTCTATGGGGCTAGAGAGCAGGTGCAGCCCTTAACCACGGCCTGAAATAGTGCAGACCAGTCACCATGAAAGAAGGCAGAACACAATTTCATCTCTCTTCTGTGTCCCTCACTTAGAGGCAAAAGGATTGCGGCCACCAGAAGAATGCATAGGATCTCTCTGCTGGATGGGAAATGCTGTGTGAAGCAGTCCAAGGACTAGTCCCTGCTAGATGTACCTTCCATCCATTTGGACACTGAAACACCCAGAGAACAAGCAGACAGGAATCTGGGAGGGGAACAAAGGGAGTGAGTTACCTGCCAGAGAGTGTGGTCCAACCCTCCCACCTCCCCACCATCTTTCTCACTTGTGGCATCATGTGTGAGAAGGGACAGAGAGTATGAACAGAAGGGGCCTCACCTTATTACAGCAAAGCCACGATCACAGACCTGGGAGTGGCTGCATATCCACGTGTCAGCCTAGCTTCCAAGGGCTCAGCCACTATCAAAATAGACACTTTTCCAGCTTGGCTCTTTTTCAGTTGAAAGGAGGAGAGAGAAGGAGAAATAAAAAGAGGAAGGGAAGGAGGAAGTAAAGGGTAGATATGTGGAAGAAGAGGGAAGAAAAAGAAGGGAGCAGAGCACTTACTTACTCGCATCAACATCTACAGGCTTGTGTAATTTCCCCGCATACTTATTATCCTAAAATCACAGCACAAGTAACCAGCCTAGTGCTTGGAACCAAGTGCCCGCTGATAATGGATTCATTTGCAATTTAATGAATCTACCAGCCATTTTCAATTTTCATATTTTCCACTCAATGAATAGTAACACTTATTATCATATACATGTTATAAAAACAGGCAGGAGAGGCCAGGGTGCACAGTGGTACCCAAAATGAATTGTAATTAAATGAGAAGAGGCTACCTCTCCTGTGCGAAGGTTTGCTAAGGACCTGAGCTCCCCTGGAGACATGCTTGCTTGCTATTTCTACCAGTGACAACAGTGGGTTTGTCCTGAGCCAGGCACCTATCTGGGAAGGGGTGATTGGAGACTCATGACCTCTCATCTGAAAGCTATTTGGGGAACCCACCTTGAAACACGGCCTTGCAGGTACCTGTCTGTTCTTATCAACTTAGGTATCTGGGCCAACTGCAGTAGCTTTTCAAAGAGCTGCAAGAACAGGGGGTCATATGCTTTGATAAAGACCCCCTGCATGGCATGGAGAGCCTACAGCACAACCAGTGGGTACTAGAGTTGCCCATGGAAACTCCAAAGAGAAATTCAGCCACCAGCTATGGTCCAAGGCCAAGAATAATGAGGAAAATAGATCCTAATGGGGGAAAAAAACACTAAGTGATATCTGGGATCCTGGAATGGTCGGGGTAGGGGGGTGGGAGGAGATAAACCTAAATTCTATTAAAATCACAGAATTTTGTAGTTGGAAGACCTTAGAGAGAACCCAAATCATCTAACTCCAAAAGTAAACAAAGCAGAATCTGGCTTATCCTCGAGTTAAAACTCCATTTAGCAGAGTTGGCAAGAGAAGCAAACTCTCCTGTGACCTGATACAAGATGATGGACTAGAAAGAGCTTGGAGTCGGGTCGCAGGTGTTCCAGTTAAGAGTGGGAGAACTTGGGCTTCCCTGGTGGCGCAGTGGTTAAGAGTCCGCCTGCCGATGCAGGGGACGCGGGTTCGTGCCCCGGTCCGGGAAGATCCCACATGCCGCGGAGCGGCTGGGCCCGTGAGCCATGGCCGCTGAACCTGCGCGTCCGGAGCCTGTGCTCCGCAACGGGAGAGGCCACAGCGGTGAGAGGCCCGCGTACCGCAAAAAAAAAAAAAAAAAAAAGAGTGGGAGATCTTGAGCAAAGGACACTCCTCCCTGCTGTCCTCCAAAACAGAACTAGGAGGAATATTCTAGGACTGCTTCCTGAGGTACACTCTGTTCTGTGAAGACACAGGCACGATCCAAAAACTCGTCACTAAATGAGGCCATGTTTCCCTGCCGCGGTAGTGGAAGGTTTCCATTTTACTTATTCATTCTAAGGGGGCCCAACCCTTTCAACATATTAAAAATGTCAAACTCCAGACAAAAAAATATGATATGTATGTACGTCAACCCGGCCTGGCCTGACCCAGCCTGCTGGGTGAATGAATTTGACAGGGGAACCTTCTAGATAAACAGTCATGGAAGGTCCCAGAATGGAGCAAACTCTATGACTGCTGATAAACAGGCAGAGACAAAGCACCATGCTTAATGAAGCCTGAGCAACCACCAAATACAGAACATCCACAGATTCTAGCAGGGCCCAAGTTTTATAAGCTGTTAGGAACAATCGACTAGACAAGTAATCATGGCAGCTGCTATCACAATTAGCATCAATATATTCTCCCAGCAGCCAGTGAACGACCCCAATTTGGCCTGCAGGGCTCTCAAACCTCAGCCTGTATCCCTCTCCCCCTTACGCACTCACTGCCCTGTGGCTGCACTGGCCTCACCTGGACCTACAGAAATGCTAAGGAACATCCCAACTCCTAGACTCTCTCCCTGCTGTTTCCTCCGTCTCCAGCGCCCTTCCAGGCAGTGAGTGGCTCCCTCACTTCATTCAGATTTTGGCTCCGAGACCTTCCCCACCCAATCTAAATACAGTCTCAATCAGCCTCAGGTCATTTTCTCTCTCTTAAACTTGCTTTATATTTTTTTATCACACTTATCACTACTTGACATTATTATATGCAAACTTGTTCATCTACTGCCTGCCTCACTTGCTAGAATGTAAGTTCCCTGAAGGGAGGTTCCTGTCCATTTCATTTTGCATTATGTCCCAGTACCTAGAAGACGCTGCACAAACACTTACTGAGTTACGTCATAAATTTTCAGACTCCACGTACCCAATCTAATCGTGAACTGGTCTCACCCTGCTTGGTTCCACTGATGAAGTGCTCCCTGCTATGCTTTTCCACCACCACTGTAAAGTGCTGAAGAAACTGGTTTTGCTTTGCAGTTTGGTCTCTCTAGTATATTTTTCTCTGCTGGCAACAGATACTAAATAGAGAAGAAGCCACAGAATCAGCAAATTCCTCTATCACAGTGATTGACTATGCATGACCGGCCCGCTGGTGCCCATTTTCGGGGGGGGGGCACCCCTTTCAATGCAAAACCAGCCACAGCGGATGCATGTCCAGTGGAAAACCGAAGGGTGAGGGGGAGAGGTTTTAAAAAACAATTTATTGGGTTGGCCAAAATGTTCGTTTGGGGTTTTCGTAGGATGTTATGGGGAAATCCGAACGAACTTTTTGGCCAGTACCGTGGGGTGGGGGGGGGAGGTCAGAAATCAGTACAAACCCAACATTACGTGACTAAGACAGGAAGGGATGCCTCGTTCGTGTGTGGAGCGAAAACAGGAAGGAAGAGTGTGACAGAGGAGGGGGGGGTGAGCAAACCACTGGCCCCATATTTATTGCACTGTAAGTAGAATTGATCTGTCACCTGCTTCAATCTCCCACACAACCCTCAGAAAAACACCAAGGCAACACAATCAGAGAAGTACAAAGGAGACAGCTCCTGCTAGAAACGATAAGAGCCGAAGCTCAAAACACACTACAGTGCATCAAGTGGCCAAGATAAAGCTGGTGGGAGCAGCTCTTCTTGGTTTCACCTCATTGGTTCAAGCGTACGCTTTCTGAAAGAGTGGGCAAACATGAGAATACGTGTGTAGAACGATCCGACACCAGATAGCCTGTCTTGAATTTGCATAGCCTGCAAGGTTCCGAACGTTTTGAGAGCCAGCCCTGAGAATAAGCCGTTTTGTTGGGGGTCAGTATCCAACACCGCTCCCAAGTTTGGCGATTCGCTAGGAAGACACAGCTAACGTCTATTACAGCAAAAGCAAAACCAGCAAAGGGAAAGAGCGCAGGGGGCTGAGTCAAAGGAAACGAGGCACAAGCTTACGAGTCCTCTCCTGGTGGAGTCACGCAAGATTCAGTTGATTCCTCCAGCCACAGGTTGCGACAACACGTGTGAAATGTTGTCTAGCTCGTTAGAGACTCGATGCCCTGGGTTTTTATTGGGGGCTGGTCACACAGGGACCCTCCACCTAGCAGAAGCCAAGACTTGAAACTCCCAGAAGGAAAGCAGGTGTTTGGCAAAAACTACATTGCTTGCACAGGTCATTTAGGCACAGAGAGCCACTCCTATCAGGACATGGTAAGAACCCTCCCGAAATCCAAGTCCCCAGATGCCAGCCGTGGGCCAACCTTGCAAGCAGGCCTTACTAAGGACAACAGCCTCGGGAGCATAATGTGAATCCTTTCTGCATAGACAGCCCTACACCATACCCAAGTCTGTCACCTCTATACACGCATGACGCACAGGGCACTGCTGCCAAGATGTCCTGCCTCACATAACGTGCAAGATTGTGGGTGGGAAGCAGCAGCTGGCAGCCTTGTGTCCGGGCCACTACCCAGGCACTGTCGTTGGCAGGGACTCTGGAAGAGCCACAGAGGAGTTATCAGCACCCAGGAAGAGAGAGGAGGTCTCCCAGTGCACAGAGCCCAGCAGTAGCTCTCCGCCCAAAGTCAGAGAGGGAGAGGCGGGGCGCACTGCAGAAGAGCAGTCCCACCGAGCACAGGCCGTGCAGTGAGGGGCCAGCCACATGGGATGCTCAGCCCCCAGTGCAAGCACAGCCCTGGAGAAGTGGGTGGAGGTGACAGCCACAGGGGCAGGTGTGGAGAAGTCACAGAAGGAACACTGGGGCCCTGCAGACAAGAGAGATGAAGGGCATCCAAAAAAGACTGGTGGTTGAAACATATAGAGAGGCTGTCAGCTTCCACATGCTAACCACTGGCATCCATCCATCTGCTGGTTGTCTTTGCAATGCTTTGAAAATAGTGACAAAACGAGGTTTGAGCAGGTTAAGCCCATGCTGTACATCTGATATTTCCAGAGGCACGGGGAGTAGGGGAGACGAGTGGAAAGGGAAGTGGGGTGGCTTTCAGGTAGCATGTGGCTATAAAAGCAATATTCTGGAACCCTCCTGCACTGTTGGTGGGAATGTAAATTGGTGCAGCCACTACAGAGAACAGTATGCAGGTTCCTTAAAAAACTAAAAATAGAACTACCATGTGACCCAGCAATCCCATTCCTGGGCATATATCTAGAAAAGATGAAAACTCAAATTTTAAAAAACACATGCACCCCAATGTTCACATTAGCACTATTTACAATAGCACAGACAGGGAAGCAACCCAAATGTCCATCAACAGATAAATGGATAAAGAAGATGTAGTACATATATACAATGGAATATTACACAGCCATGAAAAATGAAACAATGCCATTTGCAGCAACATGGATGGACCTAGAGATTATCATACTAAGTGAAGTAAGTCAGACAGAGAAAGACAAATACCATATGATATCACTTACTTGTGGAATCTTTAAAAAATGATACAATGAACTTATTTACAAAACAGACTCATAGACATAGAAAACAAACTTATGGTTACCAAAGGGGAAAGGGGGAGGATAAATTAGGAGTTTGGGATTAACAGATACACATTACTATATATAAAGTAAACAACAAGGACCTACTGTATAGCACAGGGAACTATATTCAACATCTTGTAATAACCTATATTGGAAAAGAGTCTGAATAAGAACATACATATATGTGTGTATATATATATATATGTATATATGTAACTGAATCACTGTGCTGTATACCTGAAACTAACACAACATTGCAAATCAACTATGCTTCAATAAAGAAAAAAATAAAGCAATATTCCTGGAAACCAGTTATCTGGGAAATTCACAGAAGGGTGGACTGACCAGGTATTACACTCACATACACCATTTGAAGAAAGATGACTGCCACTGTCATCTTATTTGTTTTTGCAGAAGGCATGACAATCCCACTTATTAGTTTTTATTCATAAGAACAAGGAACCATCCATCTTCCTGAGCCTTTGCAAACACTTATATAGTACAAAGCAACCAACAAACATCTAGTTCAAGGGTTTGTGAACTTTTCTTTAAAAGAGCCAGATCATAAATATTCTACACTTTAATGGTCTCTGTCACAACTTCTCAACTTCTGCCATGAAAGCAGCAAGAAAGTAGCCATAGGCAACACGTAAACAAATAAGCACGACTGTGTACCAGTAAAACTCTGTATTTACACAACAGGACATGAGCTAGATTTTGCCCACAGGCCATCATCATTTGCTGACCACTGGTCTAACTTATATATAGAACTTGTGAGAGGCAGAAACAGGTCTTGGATGGCCATTTAGGTTTTTAGTTGAACTGCTGTTGACCTATCTGATAAGAAATGCATATAGAGCATTTCAGGCCCCTCTATCCTCACAAGAGACTACTAGGGCCATGTCAGGGAGACAGAATCCCACAAAGCCAACAAATATAAAGGAGGCCTTCACTTCCACACACCAGGATTCAAACTTCAGTGAGTGCACAAGAGAATAAAACCAAAAAAGGACATGAACAGGATATATATGAAATATACAAGTCTCATGAAACATATGGAAAACATCCAACCTCTCTAGTAATCAGAGAAACACAGGTAAAATATCATTTTCTATTTATTATGCTGGCAAAGTTTTTTTTTTAAAGGAAAATACCAAGTATTTAGACAGAGAATGTAAAACAGGAATATTCAGACATTATTGGTGAGAGTGTAATTTGTAATGGCTATACTTCAGATGCTTATATTAGAGATTTCCAGTCAGAAACAGCAATGGTTTACTCCCTGGAACCAAAAAAGGTTCTGGATCTAGAACAGCAGAAAGGGTAGAGAAGTGGGGATAAAGTCCCTACTCCAAGTTTTAAAAGGCCCCAGTCTCCAGCTCTGTGACAGAGTTTTAGCAGTGATGCTTTTGGTCCCCTGGGCACTGAAGGATTCATCTCTGAGGAAAGTAACCAGAGAGAGAAAAGACTAATCCATTTGTCTGGGGTCGTCTTGTAATGTCCTCTAGAGTTCCTGTGAGGGGTCCAGCTGCTGTCAATCCTCATCCATCACCAAGCCCTGTGCTCCCCATAGCTTCCCCCTCCAGTATGAAAAAACATGCACAGGTTACCTGACATTTAAGAAAACATTCTAACGTGAAAGAAACCAAAACAAACTCATAAATAGAAAGAAAGGGACAGAAAAAGAACTCAGAGGAAATAGAGATTACACAGAAAACGATTTAACAATATTTTTAAAATATAATAAATATCTGACAGATACCAAGAAATATATTGATTCAGGAAACAAGAACAGGATGCTTATTTTTGTTGTTTTTTTTTTTTGCGGTACGCAGGCCTCTCACTGTTGTGGCGCACAGGCTCCGGACACGCAGGCTCAGCAGCCATGACTCACGGGCGCAGCCGCTCCGCGGCATGTGGGATCTTCCCGGACCGGGGCACGAACCCGTGTTCCGTTGCATCGGCAGGCGGACTCTCAACCACTGCGCCACCAGGGAAGCCCAGGATGCTTTTTTTTTTTTCTCTTAAAAAGAGGAACGTTGAGAGAACAAGCACTCTTGGAAACGAAGACTGAATAGAAGAATTAACACATTTAGTAAAGGAGCTGGATATAAAGTTGAGGAAATCTTCCAGAAAATAGAGCAAAAAGATGAACAGAAGGATAAAAGGAGAGAAAAATTCGAAGTGAGGAGAGGGGAAATCAACCACAAATGCAAATTCCAACTAATGTTCTAGAAGAAAAAGTAGGGGGAGATGGTGAGCTGGGCAGGGGGCAGGGAGGACGAGGGACTATAAATATAATAGTTTAATAAAAGTTCTCAAACAAGAAAAACATAAATATCCCAATGGAAAGAGTCGGAATCATGATGAGTTACAGCCCACACCAGGCATAGGAAACGCAGAGAACAGGGCAGAAAGCTAATCCCACAAGCTTACAGAGGGGCCCCAGGTCACACCCAGGTTTGAGAATGCCACCAGACTTCTCAAAAATAACACAAAGGAACAAGGTCTTCAAATTTTTAAGAAAAATAATTTTCAAAGTTAGAATCTTATATTCAACTAAATTTACATTCAACTAATTTATCATTCAAGGTCCAAGGAAGATATTTTCCATTTACTGAGACTTACTGTGGTGATCATTACGCAATATATGCAAATATCAAATCATGACACTGTACACTTGAAACTAATGTTACATGTCAGTTACATGTCAATTAAAAAAGTATATTTTCCAACAGTCAAAAATTTTCTCCCTACGTACCCTCTTCTCCTCAGTAAACTACCTGAAGTTGAGCTTTACCTGGATGAGGTAATAAACCAATTTTAGAAAGACACTGAATCCAAGAAATAGAAGACCCAGCACAAAAGAGAGGGAAAGAGTCTTCCCCAGCGTGTTAGAAATAAGGCAGCCCCAAGACAACAACCGAATAGGAGGCCCAGAAAGACCAGGCCAGACTGCAACAGGAGGGCAGGAGGCTCCAGGAAGAAAGCTGCTGAATAAAAATGCATCCAAGACACTATCTGATCTGCTGCCCAAATTAAGAGGGATTCTGATGGAAAGTTTAGGGCTGAATTTTGATGAGGGCAAGAATTTTTGTTGGTTTTGTTCAATGATGTATTCCCAGGACCCTGAAAGTAATTAGTAAATATTTACTGTACCTATTAAAACGAAACAAATATAAAAAGTAAATTATTAACGGGGAAAAACAAAAAGATGTATCAGGAAGGCAATTCAGTATCATACCACTTTACTGGAGAGCTATTCAGTATCTTTATAGCTTAAGCACTGACAGCTGATTTAACTCTAAAAAAAAAAAAAAATCAAGACAATAGGATTCTAGAGGATGGGGAGAGAACTGTGTGTGGAAGGGGTTCCTGTCCACTGTGGTATGTAGTGTTGGAAAGCTATATTCCCATCTTCCACAACAGAAAATCAGTAGATAACGTTGAAAACTACAAGATGAGGAAAAGCAGCATATATGTGTTAATGAGAAATATGAAGATATATATTGGAAGAAACAACAAAATAGAGTTAAAGGTATTTACATTTGTCAGGGGGAGGGAAAATGAATAAATACAAGACAGGAGACTGGTTTTGTAGAAGTCTTGTATTATTTGACTTTTAAAATTAGATGCATGAGGTTTCCCTGGTGGCGCAGTGGTTGAGAGTCCGCCTGCCGATGCAGGGGAAAAGGGTTCCCCGGTCTGGGAAGATCCTACATGCCGCGGAGCGGCTGGGCCCGTGAGCCATGGCCGCTGAGCCTGCGCGTCCGGAGCCTGTGTTCCGCAACGGGAGAGGCCACAACAGTGAGAGGCCCGCATACCGCAAAAAAAAAAAAAAAAAAAAAAGATGCATGGCCTAATTTGATAAAAATAAAAATTAAACCTAAGAAAAGGCTTACACTTTAGGCCTAGTCATTTGATAGCTAAGAAAGTCTCCCAGGAGAATAATCAGATGTGCAAAGACCTATGTACACTGCAACAATCTTCTTAATAGAAAAAAAGGGGGGGGGATCTATTATTTCTTTCATAATAGAAAATATTAGGGATTTAGTTAATGAAATAAGAATGAAATACTATGTTGTTATTTAAATAATCAAGCTTTTGAAGAATAATAAAAACATAATAGAATGCGCCTTTAAAAATCAGGATTTAGAAACTATACAGAGTACAAGGATAGTTTCCATATGCATAGAAAAAAGAAAAAAGCAAGTAAATGTTAACAGCTATGTGCTCTAGGTAGTAGGATTACAGGTCATTTTTCTTTCTTATTTATACTTTTCCATATCTTCTAAATTTCCTACAGTGAATTTGTATCACTTGGTCAAACACTTTTACAGTGTTTTTAATTTATAAAGCAGGAAAAAAAAATAAAAACTGGAAAACAATTCTTGGTATTTTTCTAGAGAAAATGACCTCACTTGAAATACTTAATGGTTAAGAAAAAAATAAAAGGGTAATCAATGCACAAGGGCAAAAAGACAAAAATAAAAAATCAAAACCCACAAAATAAAGTACGTCTGGTGCCTGAAACACAATCACATTGGAATCGCCAAATAAAGGTCCTGTCTCTTCGATTACCTTCCATTGTTGAGCCTTAAACTGGTCTCATCTTTTAAAACACCCTGGATGTGACCTTTTGGCTTGAGGGTCAGTGAAATCCTATTGTCCCAGCTGTGGGCAGCATCTCTGGATGTGAAGTTTAGATCCAAGCCAACCAGGATCTGAGTCCCAGCTCAGGCTTTCACCAATGTGGGCAGATTATACACTCTCTCCTACACTGCTATTCCTTGTCTATTAAATTGGGATAATTATTTTGCAGGTTTGCTCTGAGAAAAGAACTAGTAAAGTACTTTAAAATGATTATTTGTAGGGCTTCCCTGGTGGCGCAGCGGTTGAGAGTCCGCCAGTCGATGCAGGAGACGCGGGTTCGCGCCCTGGTCCGGGAAGATACCACATGCCACGGAGCGGCTGGGCCCGTGAGCCATGGCCGCTGAGCCTGCGTGTCCGGAGTCTGTGCTCCGCAACGGGAGAGGCCACAACAGTGAGAGGCCCGCATACCGCAAAAAAAGAAAAAGATTATGTGTCTGGGACATAGTAATCCATCAATAAATGGTGGCTATTTTTTTTGTTCTATTTTATAAACACCTCACAAATTAAATCTGTTTAGCCGTAGTCACTGATAGAAAGTACACACTCATCCACTCACCGACTCCTTCTCCCAGACTTAACTATGGGCCATGTGTGCTCAGTTTGAGAACAGGCAAAGGGACAGACTGATTTCAAAGAGCTACACAGCAGTGACTAGCTCACCGTGTCAAATTTTTACAACTTCATCCTTTATTAAGAAAGTGGCTATCTCCAAGGGAACTTGATCAACTTGCAAAGGATTTGTGAGCTCTTTTTACAAATCACAGATGAAGGTTCAAGAGGTACAAGAGATGTGCAGTGTGAATAACAAAAAGCTATACCTTTGGAAATTAAATCAATCAGAGCATTATTAGTTAGACTGACCTTTACCAAGGTCAGGGTGTTACATCCACACAAGGCATACCTTGGTGATTATTTTCATCAGGGCTTTAAATATTTAATAGTGTTTTCAATGACTCTGCTTGTAGTTTCTAGCGCCGAAATCTGTAGGGTGTCAAAGTATAAGTATGATGTAGATTTGAAAGATGGGGAAAATTGGCACCAATATCAAGAAACTGTTGAGAAGACCAGGGATGAGCGAATGTTTCTCCTCCATTCAAATGTGGTAGAGGAATAAGATTATAAAAAGTAAGAATAAGCTTCCTGTTCATTCCTGGCAAAATTCTAGAGAAGATTACTATACAGATAAGAGTAATTAGAATACCAACTAAACTATCATTATCCACAACTCTCTCCCTCCCCCTTTTTAAAGGGGTACCAGATCAGGAGAGGAGGGAAGGGTGAAATGTCCTCTGACATGACATCTTGACGTTAGTCTTTTAATGATAGCCTTGTGAATAAGATTGGAAAGTGACTAACTGGTTGTATTTGTACCTGGTCCAGCAATTACACCAGAGCGATACTGATCAATGGACCCACGTCAACCCAGAAGTTGCCTCTAGTGCAATCGCCATGCCTCTGCTCTTCAACTCATTGACTGAAAGCCAAAGTGGAAATACTGATGACCCACCTGGAAGAAAAAACTAATAATTCAGAAGACAACAAAAACTTTAAAGAGTCAATAGGAGGGTACGGTCCCTCTTTTCTTCCAAGCTCCAGACTACTCAGCTACTTTCTGGAGGAATGAACACAGCTGTGGCATCCCACCATAAGTGGAGAGTCTTGGCAAACTAGAGCATGCTCAGAGGAGGGCACTGGGGCAACGGATGGAGACACCACACACCAGGAATGGACTGGTGACAGACCTGAGACAGTGAGGATGTACTGCCTGAAAAGGAACACTCTGCAGACACATGACACAAGTCTCCAAAGAATAGGAGTTGTTCTAGAAGGCGAAGCCAAGATCAGCAAGTGAAAATACCAAACTGAACTGCCCCAAGCCCAGCTGGTTATCCTCTACGGTGGTTGAGCCCTACCAGGGCCAGAGCTCATGGGGCACAGGTGGTGCACTGCACTCCAGGGAGCACCATTCATTTAGAGCAATGGGCAGCAAGCTTTTTCTGTAAAGAGCTAGACAGTAAATATTCTCAGCTCTGTGGATCATATGGTCTCCACCACAACTTCTCAATTCTATATTTGTAGCACAAAAGCAGCCATATATGGAAATAATTGGATTCTAACACTTTATTTAAAAAACAGGTGGTTGGCCAGATGTGGCCAATGGGCCACAGTCTGCCCCTTATATAGACTATGAGGTCCACTGACATTGTGTAAGATCTAGGCTAGCAGATCATCCACCAAGGGTTTCAGAAGGTTGCAGTCCCTCAATTTGGGGGAAAGGTTAGAACATCCAAGTCTCTTCTACTTCTAAAAGTCCATGAAAATCTGGCTATGAAAGAAAAAACAGAAAAATCAGATGACCTCACAGTTAGTTCTGATAGCAGTAGGTCTAGAACCCAGACCTCCTGTATCCCTGGTCCTATACTCCTTCACCGTGGCACACAGTTCCAAGCCTGGCATTCCTCAGCTTGTGGCCAGCTTACACTCAGAAATCTTCTAAAGGCCAGCCAGTCACGTATTCTCAGAAACCTTCTTGCATTGATGCCCATGTCTTTGCATCCCTGATATCACACAGAGAGAACCCAGTGGCCAGGAGAATCCGTGCGATTCTCTCCTTCGGAGACCAAGGACAGAGTAGGCAGAGACTGAATGTCCCCTGTAGAAGAGTTTCTTGTGGAGCCTGGGAAGCAGGGCCAGACTTTCACCTCATGACTCCGTGTGTCCAAGATTTCATCTTGAGTCAAGGGGAGCAGAGGAGATGACTGAACCAGTGAGAAAATCTGCATCTTGGACCCAGATAAACCCTGATGACTTCTAATCCAAGTACCATCTTTCAGGAAGCATTAAGCTGAAAGCAAGAACCCAATGTAGGTCAAGCCACACAAATACCATATAGGACCAATGATGATTTCACTGTGGCCTTCTGAAGACTTGCTGTCACACACCCACATCCCCAAATCCGAAATGGTTTCTGAAAAACAAACACTACATTCTTCAACAATGGTTTTAAATCTGAAGAGAGACAGGCAAAAGCAGACAGGAAGTTGATCTCCACTTCATGACCAAAAGCCCAACCCTACCCCAAATGTGTGACCCTTCTGCTAAAGACTTGATTATATTTAGCCTACTTGGCAAATGAATAGAATTTGCGCTCACTTTGGTGCCTTAAATACAAGTTTTTAAAAATTTATTTCATCAAAGTATAGCTCATTTACAATTTGTGTTAATTTCTACTGTACAGCAAAGTGATTCCGTTATACATGTATATACATCATTTTTCATATTCTTTTCCATTATGGTTTATCACAGGATATTGAATATAGTTCCCTGTGCTATACAGTAAGACCTTGTTGTTTACACATTCTATAAATAATAGTTTGCATCTGCTAATCCCAAACTCCCAATCCATCCCTCCCCGACCCTTTAATACAATTTTTGAAGCTTGTTAAATTTGGCTAAAACGTCTATGGAACAAAGTCACCTACCATTTGCCAAAACCACTTGTTGATCGTTATAATAATCACCAGTGTTTTCTGAGCACTTTCTGTTTCCCAGCCCTTCGTACACACTTTCTCACAGGTCCTCACAAGGTCCCCATGAACTGATTTCTGCAGTACAGATGAGGAAACTGAGACTTGATCTCTCTAAATGACTTAGCCAGAGCCACAGGTGGAAGTCAGATTTAAATGCCAGCAGCCTGAGCATGGAGCCTGTACTCTTGGCTGCTATACACACTTAGGATCATCACACACCGAACCACTGCATTAACACAATACTTGGCCATGGTTCCGATACCATCTCTCAAATACCCGGCCTGAGTGTAGCATCAATCACAAGTGATACAGTTTGGTAGTAAATGTTCTCTTTTGGGGTTCTAATAGACCATCTTCTGCAGCAAAAGACTGAAAGGGTGCAGTAGTGTTTCTTGAATACACCCAGGAAGAATGTGCAAGCGATCCGTGTGTGTGGACCAACCCTCCCCAGGTGGCCTCATGGCTTCCTTCCTCACCCATCTGGGTCTCCATCAATGTCACTTCTTCAGAGAGGTTTGCCCTGCCAACCCACCCAAACCTGAAGCAGTCCCCGCTTCCCTGCTATCTCCTCATTCTGCTTCGTAGTTTCCTATAGCATTTATCACCACTGGGCATAGTATATGCTTGGGTATTTGTTGATTATCTGCTTTCACTGCTGGGCTGTAATCTCCAGGAAAGAAGACACTTGGTTTTGCTCACCCCTCTATCTCCAGCACCTAGAAAGTACCTGGCACAGAACACATGCTTCCAGTATCTGCTAGGAAAGCAGCAAATCAATCACTCTCTGGGTGACAGAATAACTGCTGCTTTGTACTTTCATCTTCGTGCTTAGCTGTAATTTCTAAATTTCTAGCAGGCAAATGTTATCCTTTTTTTGTAATACAGAAGTAAAGTTCTATCTACAAAGCCCTTCCTTTAGAGAATACCACCTCTTATTACATAAACTCAAACATGGAGATCATGGCTGCTTTTGGTCACTGGTAGCCTGGAGGCATGAAAACCACGCTAAGCGAATCCCCTGGTGCCCTCAGATGACAGGTCAGCATGGCCAGCCACGGGCAGGCACTCATCACAGGCTTTGCTGGCCAACTCAGCTGCTGCTAATGGCCCTGTCTTCAGTGAACAGCGGTCCCCCCCACCTGGCCCAGACATGTGTGCCAGAGCCTCTGCCTAGCCCTCCCAGCATTCCTGGGAGTGCAGGGAAGGCAGTTAGGCAGTTTCTCCTCGTCACCACGTTACTCCGTCTCACGGGGGCCAGAAATGGAAGGAGAGAACGGAGGTCATAACAGTCCCCTGGAGGATACCCATGGGCGGCCCCGGACCTCAGCTCAGGAGCGCCACTGAAGAGAAACCACTGGAACCGCAGCCAAGTGGTCCACTGTATCTCCATCTCAGATACCATCAGATTCAGCTTTTACTCATCTTCTCTTTACCCCAAGCCAACTGCACCTTGAAATAAAGTCTTAAATATTTACTCCGCTCTTCAGCTCATCTCGCTATAATGTGTACTGCTCCTATTAACTTAATACTTAATGAGAGCAATTATTGAGAAAGTTCTATTAGCATAAAGTTTAGACAGGTTAATGACTGCCTTCCCTTGAGAGCTGACCTCTACAGCACAGGAATTCCCCACCCTGCTTTGGAGTGAGATGGTGTAGCGAGGGGTCAGGCACAGTTTCCAGAATGCTTGAGTTTGCTGTCACAAAGGCCATATGACAACCACGGTGGGACAGTGGACATTCCTTCTGTGCCAAATCCTGTAGGTTATTCCAAGCCCTATCCCCAGATGGCTACAGAGTTTGAAGGTCATTTCCCAGGCAGAGCCAACAGGTCCTCCCAGACTAGAGTGAAAGAAGCTCGAGGTTGAAGGTCAAGGAAGGTACTCTGAGCATTGCTGATCCTGGCTTCCTTCTCCTCTGCTACACGACGAGCCCTACGTTCCCAGCAGGAGCCCGAGCTTCTGACCCAGCTGCATCCCCACTGCCTGATACAAGGCCTGGCACCATCCAGGCAGTGCTGGGTGTATAAACGGCACATCAGTGCTTGCTGTATTATCTTCGGGCCCCTCCCTTCTAACAGGGTACTAACCACAAAGGGTGGGGTCTGCCGGTATGTGGCGACAAGACGTGGTGCAGGCTCTCAGCACACCTTTATCTCATACATCCTCACCGCTCTTGGGGAGAACGTTGGTATCACTATCTCTCTTGCACAATGAAGCTGAGGCTCAGCGATAGTGACAAAACACCAACAGCGGGTAAGTAAGGGGGGCTGGGAGTTCTGCTTAAGATTATCTGATACCAATGGTCCAGCCTGTGAGTGCCAAGAGCTTCCAGGAGTCCCTTTCCCCAGGTCCAGTTTCCTCTAGGAAATACAGCATCAGAACTGGATAGTTTACACACTCACAAGCACTGACCATCTGCTACACGGCCGGCCACAGGTCGAAGCCTGAGCTGCATCCTTAAGAAGTGCACGTCCCGGGCTTCCCTGGTGGCGCAGTGGTTGAGAGTCCACCTGCAGATGCAGGGGACACGGGTTCGTGCCCCGGTCCGGGAGGATCCCACATGCCGCGGAGCGGCTGGGCCTGTGAGCCATGGCCGCTGAGCCTGCGCTCCGCAACGGGAGAGGCCACAACAGTGAGAGGCCCGCGTACCAGGAAAAAAAAAAAAAAAAAAAAAAAAGAAGTGCATGTCCCAGTGGCCAAAACTTCCTGAGCTCTTATTTTTTGTTCTCCATGTATTGACTCACAGTCCTCACCATAGCACCACAGCCCAGGTACTTTAATCCCAGTGTACTGATGAGGAAGCTGACTGGGATTCTCCAAGGACACATGGCTAGAAGGGGGCAGAGCGGGGATTTGAGCCCAGGCAGTCAGGGCTCAGAGTCTGAGCCAGAACCTATGGCTACCGTTAGATCACACCCGCCGGACAGGGCAAGCATTAGCTCAGGCCTTTCACTTGATGTTCACCATGGTTCTTCCATTTCAAGAGCCCATCTCCAGCTGCATCCAAGTAGAGAGGAAGTCCCCACTGTAGATGTTGACTTGAAAAGTTCACCAACATGAAACATCAAGACAGCTTAAAAGCGGTTCAAGACTTGTGGTTGCCAAGGGGGAGGAAAGGAGAGCGAGGGAAGGTCTGGGAGTTTGGGATTAGCAGATGCAAACTATTATATAGAGGATGGATAAACAACAAGGTCCTACTGTATAGCACAGGGAACTATATTCAATATCCTGTCACAAACCATAATGGAAAAGAACAAGAATGTACATATATGTCTACCAGAATCACTTCGCTGTACAGCAGAAATTAACACAACATTGCAAATCAACTATAATGACAATAAAATAAATTAAAAAAAAAAAAAAAGCAGTTCAGAGCGTAGCTGGTCACCTCTGACAAGGCACATCAAAATGCACCCTCTGTCGACCCCCGACGGGAGCCCCGAAGCTGGCCCTGCTGATGCTACAGGCCCTCAGTCTGACATAAATGGACTTGGGGGCTGTGATCATGCATGTGAGATGTGCCTGATGTCCAAAAGCAAAGGAGGGACAGGAAAAGGAGACCACCAGGAGATGATGTCTGCAGGCCGAACCGTGGGGCAGCTCAAACTCTCTTCCTCATGTTATCGAATTGAACACCTCTTTCCTTCATTTCTAAACTCAGCCAAGAACTTCAGACCACCTTTACCATATATGCTCCATCTCTTCTTTTTCTGAGATCCAGTGAGGATGGGAAAAACAAACTAGCAACTGATTTTCATTGAGGCCGCCTAATTTTAGAAGCTAGGGATATGCAAAGCCAAAAGCACAGCTTAAAAGAAAATTCCTCAAAACCCCAAAAGCCTCTGAACCTAAGATTCCTTTTCAACAACGTGGAGACACAGACAGTTCCCTGCTTCCATCTAAACAGCTTTCATTCTAAAATATTTCTGAATTTTTAAAATCTCAGGCTCTAGAACGCTTCTATTGAAATAGCGTGTCAATGCAAACAGGTAGAGGATGAAACGGCGAAGACAGAGGAATGTCTTCAGGAAAGCATATGCTGAGCTGTCACTGTGGAATGTCTTTTGAATCAATACCATATGTAAGCTGATAGCACAACTGTATACACATACCTCATTAAGCCAAATTAGAGCAAGTGGGATCTGTCGCCTTCTGATTAAAACAAACACGTCTAATTTCAGTATGTCCTATCTCCGATCCACAGAAGCACCCCGCGCGGAGGCATTTTCACAAATAACGCTAACGCCCACACAAGTTCCCAAGGCCAACACCACCGTGCACATTCCTAAAGGCTGTTCTTCCTGATGGTTCCCCTCAAACAGCTGGGGAAGCACAGCGTCCCCTAGAGGGATACTCACTCTTACTTTTTCAAATGAAAACAGCCACGGATTCCTTGAAGGATCAGTAATGAGTCCAAAGGCATTGAGATTGGTGGGCCCCTGCCTCTTTTCTGCAAGAACTCTTCATTCAGAGCAATCCTTAACAGAGTGTAGCTGGTGAGAATTTTTTTTAATCCTACTTACATTTTTACAATTAGCCATGAAGAAATAACAAAGTAAATTATCTTATTATGGAACCTTAGTTTTCAGAAAGCGTAGGAAAGCAAAAAAAGGCATTTCCCTTTTGATCAACGTTGCAGTCAACTTCCTAGGTGCTTTCAGGAATTCCTAAAATATTTAGGAAACTACCAAAGCAGGCGAGCAGCAGACACTGCAATTCAGAACTGAGCGTGTGGCTTTCACTGTTGTGCTAAAAGTTTCAGGACAGTGGCTGACCTGGTGTGCGGCCAGGAGAGGGAAGCAAGCGTTCAGCTGGACAAATACTTATGGAGAACCTGCTATCTGCCAGGCTCCCAGCTAGGTATTGGGATGAAAAGAAAAATGTAGGGGACTTGGTCCATGCCTTTGAAGAGCTTGGAGCCTGGCTGTGAAAGGTCCAAAGATGCACATAGCAGTCATGGGAACATAAAGCAAGGGCACCAGAAACCTCTGGGGCACGAAGGACATCAAGGAAGGCTTCTTATTGGAGAGAGTGCTTCAGGTGAGTCTTGGAACAAATGATAAATAAGGGTAAGCCAGAAAAATGGAGGGCATTCCAGGCTGAGGACAAAAAAATAGCAATGTTTCAGGGCATACATGAACAGCATGCTGTGGGCTAGGCTAGTCCCTGGCAGGGCTGGGGCACACTCAGCCACAGCAGCATTTAAAATGGGGGCAGAGGGCTTCCGTGGTGGCGCAGTGGTTGAGAGTCCGCCTGCCGGTGCAGGGGACACGGGTTCGTGCCCCGATCTGGGAAGATCCCACGTGCCGCAGAGCGGCTGGGCCCATGAGCCATGGCCGCTGGGCCTGTGCGTCTGGAGCCTGTGCTCTGCAACGGGAGAGGCCACAGCAGTGAGAGGCCTGCGTACCGCAAATAGCGTACCATAAATAAATAAGTAAGTAAGTAAGTAAGTAAGTAAGTAAGTAAGTAAGTAAGTAAATAAATAAATAAATAAATAAATAAATAAATAAATAAATAAATAAAATGGGGGCAGAAATGTTAGCATTCCAGAATCTTTGCCCTCTGAACTCTCCTGGAAAGAAAAGTTGGAGTCAGGCTTAGGATGACTCTGGAAATCCAAACCATAACGTGATGAGGGTCTCTGATCACTTTATCTCTTTTATCTGCTTGCTTGGAATCTCTTTAGGGACCCTCCCCCATCATGAAATCTCGGGGTGACCTACGTGATACAGGCCTAGCCAATCAGGAGGTCACTGGGCACTGTCACTGGGTTATGGAGAGGCTCACACTGCAAGCCAAGCCAAGCCAAGCCAAGCCAACAGAAAGCTCCCAAAGGGTGTTGCCAGAAACCCAGAGCCTCCTGCGGCTACTTCTGCCACCACCCTGGGAAGATGGCCTAAGAGTGAAGCCAATGCCCACAGCAGTACCGCTGAGGTTCTTGGAGACGGTTCCTGTGTCTGTATCTAGCAATACAAGCTCAGCCTCATCTTCTGAACTCTCCAATTACATGGGCCCCAAATTCCATTTCTGTTTGAGTATTTTTGCCTCTTGCAACCAAGAGATTACTGACAAATACGTGGAATTCCCGTTAAGCCTCTAATATTGATAATAAAGGTCTCCACGTACTGACAAAAAGGTCAATTTGGGAACTTCAAGTTTAAGGCACTCGAAAGAAGTAATATACATGTATGAAAATATTTTCTAATCCAAAAAACACTATAGAAATATTAGTTTCACCATGGTGATATCAATAACTAGTCAATATTATATTGCATATAAATATTAATAATAATTAGTCAATCCAATTTTCATTCTTATATCAATATTCTAAATGTGTAGCCTTTAAACTGTAATTAACAAATGCTCATTTAGTGCTGACTTTGCACCAGGCACGTTTCTACGTAGTGTACTGATCTCACTTAATCCTCATAAACAACCCCCATGAAATGGGCACTACTATTATCTCCCCCATTTTACAGAAGAGGCAACGCAGGCATTGAAAGGTTAAGCAACACACCCAAGGTCACACAGGTATGAAGTGGTGGAGCCTGGATTTGAACCTGGGCAGCGTAGCTCTACAAACAGTGCCTTTCACTGTCCCTCATCTCCTGAGAATCAATGTTCCAACTTCCTTTAAACTGATATTCCTAAACAAATGACTTGCGGCAAGGCAATTTACACTCCTTAAATCCACATTAACACATGGCTACTGTCCTCCCCAACTCCTGCCTTTGCTGGCTTGTTTCCTCCATAAATGCACCACCCCAGTCATCCTTCAAGCTCCATCCTTGGGAATCATATGACGGCTCCTCCCTCGCCCCCTCCCACGGTCCACCAGCATCCCCCGTCACATGAGCTCCACCCACGTGGGTCTCAAATCCTCCCCTTCTCCCTGGCCTCAAGCACATGTCTTTCAATCCTTCTACACGAGTCAACTAAACTCTCATCTGGCTCAGCATGATCCCCTTCGCAAGCATCCTGCGTCCACATGGCCATTAATTTTTCTCTGAAAATACAGACCTCATCTAAGCATCCTCCTGCTTCAAACCCCATCAGCTGTCACTGCCTACAGAACAAAATAGAAACTCCTCAGTGTTACACTGAAAGCTCTTCACAGATCCCCCAACCCACCTTTCCAGTCTCATCTCCTTTGATGTTCCTCCAGATAAGGTCTGGAGGGTATTTCACACTGTGAAGTAGATCTTTGGGGACCTCTCATTTTCCTTAACTTATTTACTTGCTCATATCTCGATAATTAAATACTCTGCTTAAAAATTAATAAAATGGAATCTCTTCTAAAACATTCTGGTAATTTAAATCCACTCTCTCCAACTACTTTGCCATCATTATTCTGAATTAGTGGCTCTTTCATGAAAAGAAATAATTACCTTCTATATAAGCCAGAGTAAAATGCAGATTGCCAAAATTTTACTGGTTTGTGTCCAGGAAAAGAGGTTTCTTAAGGTCAGAACTCCAGAAGAGTGTTCTGGGAGTTTATAACATCTCTTAAAGCTTTCAAAGACCAGTTGCAAAGCCAGAAGCGGTGATGACTGGGAGGTTTGCAAACAGCCTTGCTCGGAAAGGGGAAGGAGACTGAAGATCCCAGCTGGCTGATCAGGAAGCCTCAATGTCTCAAACATCATTCTGCACTGATCATAAGTGGGAAAACCAGTTTCCAACAATACCTTATAGATCAGGGCTTCTGAACCACTGCGCGCAACTGACACTTGGGGCTAGATAATTCTCTGCTGTGGGGCTGGCCTGTGCACCGCAAGCCGTTTAGCGGCATCCCTGGCCTCTATCTAGTAGATGTCACTAGCACCTCCTCAGTTGTGACAACCAAAAAATATCTCCAGATATTGCCAAGCGTTGCCTGGCCGGCAAAATTGCAGGCAGTTGAGATTCAATGCTATAAATACCCAGGCACACAGGTCAGCACCACTCCTCTGAACTGGATTTTCTTCCGCTTCCTCCTTCTCTGTGATAAAAATAAAAGTGCCCTTGACCACACAAAGTGAAAACCACACCAACAATGGCATACATTTTCTGTGAAGATACCAAACGGACTGTTTCTCACAAGCAGCCAAATACTTATTGCTGCCTTTGCAAAGAATGAAACAGAAAGGGACACATAGATAGAAGGGACTCATTTGTTTCTTGCTCAGATTAATAATAATAATTTTTAAAAAGCCCCCTGCAGTCTCACCTCTCTCCCGTCTCTCGGGCAGCATCTGGGGTGCCACTGACAGGCCAATACCTGATCCTGGGAAAGTCACCTGCTAAGCTCCTGTCTGGGTGGGGCTGGGACACTTCAGGTGCCACACCAACACATTTGAAAACTTGAGGACACAAGCAAGGAGTCAGCACAGGTGCAACTTCATTGCAAGGTCCATTAGCAGCGCCAAAGGGGGGAAACTGCACTTCCAAATACAGGCCCTGGGACTCAGCAGGGACATTTTTCATTATCAATTTTCCAATGCTAAGAATAACAATTATGGTTCTTTTATTGAGAACAACACCCAAGTTCAAATACACTGCACTTCAACCCCAAATACGAGAATATGTTACATGCTGAAACTGACGTGTGGAAAATGCAGGGCTGCCTAATGTTCAACTTGAACTCAGTAACAGAAAGCATCCTCTTGGGTTGTGCTCTGTTTCCCAATTCACCTTGCAATTGTGACTCTGTTTCCCAATTCACCTTGCAATTGTAAGCAATCAAAACAGAAGGGGATGCTATCATGATGTTCAGCCTTGTAGTGAACCATCACCGTTGGCCAGTTATTCAGCTGCTGCTGAATGACAACAACAAGTTCTTGAGAGTATAAATGAATAAATTTGCAAACACACATGTGCCCACGTTCCTCCCTCCCCTCCCCCACACCACAGAGAGCTGCACAATATCCCCATTCCCCTCAAATATTACAATCTACAGTTGGAACCATCACATTCTAGGAAGGCTCCACAGCACCAAATCACCCATGGGAAGCTCAGTCATGACCAACAAAAACTCGTATTTCTTAGGCAGTGTCTGCTGTTCAAGTCCGAGAAAGGACCACGAATGCCAAGTCCCACTTCCAAGCAAATCTTCATACATATAAATGGAAAAGAGGAGCAACAAGGAGAAACCCTTGCAGAAGTGAACCCAAATGCCACCCACCTCCAGCATAATCCAACCCATGTGGACAGTATTTATTAAACACCTTCAACAGCCATGCTTTGAACAACACAGTGGACAAAACTAGGATAAAAGCAGACACTGACTGTCCTCAGAAGGCCAGCACTGTCACATCACACACCTGTAGCTTTTTACCTTTCCCCCATGTCAGTACATGACCAAGAAGTGCAGACCCCATCCTACTCACTCCACTTCATAATTTAATATCACAACTCTAGAGAAAAGCAGAATCGGTCTTTCAAAAAAATCAAAGTATCATTCCGAAAATAAATAATTTTGAAAAAGGCACACTCAAGTCCCTTCAGGGATTAAGCCTGGAGAAATCATAATTGGTTAAAACGTGGTTTTTGTTCTTTTCAATCTATTTTTTTTCATTTCCTTGATTCACTGTCCTCTTCTGTAAGATAAACAGAGCTCAGAAATGCAGTTCATTGGGTCACAAATCAAGCCTTGGTAAACTTTGCAAACTTGAAATCGTATCAAGTATCTTTTCCGAACACAACACTATGAGATTAGATATCAATTACAGGAAAAACACTGTAAGAACTGCAAACACACGGAGGCTAAACAATGTGTCACTAAAGAACCAAGAGATCACTGAAGAAATCAAAGAGGAAATCAAAAAATACCTAGAAACAAATGACAATGAACACATGATGACCCAAAACCTAAGGGATACAGCAAAAGTAGTTCAAAGAGAGTAGTTTATAGCAATACAATCCTACCTCAAGAAACATCTCAAGTAAACAACCTAACCTTACGCCTAAAGCAATTAGAGAAAGAAGAACAAAAAAACCCCAAAGTTAGCAGAAGGAAGAAATCATAAAGCTCAGATCAGAAATAAATGAAAAAGAAATGAAGGAAAAAACAGCAAAGATCAATAAAACTAAAAGCCGGTTCTTTGAGAAGATAAACAAAACTGATAAACCATTAGCCAGACTCATCAAGAAAAAAAGGGAGAAGACTCAAATCCACAGAATTAGAAATGAAAAGGAGAAGTAACAACTGACACTGCAGAAATACAAAGGATCATGAGAGATTACTACAAGCAAGTGTATGCCAATAAAATGGACAACCTGGAAGAAATGGACAAATTCTTAGAAATGCACAACCTGCCAAGACAGAATCAGGAAGAAATAGATAATATAAACAGACCAATCTCATGCACTGAAATTGAAACTGTGCTTAAAAATCTTCCAACAAACAAAAGCCCAGGACCAGATGGCTTCACAGGAAAATTCTATCAAACATTTAGAGAAGAGCTAACACCTATCCTTCTCAAACTCTTCCAAATTATAGCAGAGGGAGGAACACTCCCAAACTCATTCTACGAGGCCACCATCACCCTGATACCAAAACCAAAGATGTCACACAAAAAGAAAGCGACAGGCCAATATCACTAATGAACATAGATGCAAAAATCCTCAATAAAACACTAGCAAACAGAATCCAACAGCACATTAAAAGGATCGTACACCATGATCAAGTGGGGTTTATCCCAGGAATGCAAGGGTTCTTCAATATACGCAAATCAGTGTGATACACCATATTAACAAACTGAAGGAGAATAAACATATGATAATCTCAACAGATGCAAAAAAGCTTTCAACAAAATTCAACACCCATTTATTATAAACACTCTCCATAAAGTAGGCATAGAAGGAACCTACCTCAACATAATAAAGGCCATATATGACAAACCCACAGCCAACATCGTCCTCAATGGTGGAAAACTGAAACCATTTCCTCTAAGATCAAGAACAAGACAAGGTTGCCCACTCTCACTGCTATTATTCAACATAGTTTTGGAAGTTTTCGCCACAGCAATCAGAGAAGAAAAAGAAATAAAATGAATCCAAATTGGAAAAGAAGAAGTAAAACTGTCAACTGTTTGCAGATGACATGATATTATACATAGAGAATCCTAAAGATGCTACCAGAAAACTACTAGAGCTCATTAATGAATCTGGTAAAGTAGCAGGATACAAAATTAATGCACAGAAATCTCTTGCATTCCTATACACTAATGATGAAAAATCTGAAAGAGAAATTAAGGAAACACTCCCATTTACCACTGCAACAAAAAGAATAAAATACCTAGGAATAAACCTGTCTAAGGAGACAAAAGACCTGTATGCAGAAAACTATAAGACATTAATGAAAGAAATTAAAGATGATACCAACAGATGGAGAGATATACCATGTTCTTGGATTGGAAGAATCAACATTGTGAAAATGACTATACTACTCAAAGCAATCTACAGATTCAATGCAATCCCTATCAAACTACCAAAGGCATTTCTCACAGAAGTAGAACAAAAAATTTCACAATATGTATGGAAACACAAAAGACACTGAACAGCCAAAGCAATCTTGAGAAATAAAAACGGAGCTGGAGGAATCAGGCTCCCTGACTTCAGACTATACTACAAAGCTACAGTAATCAAAACAGTATGGTACTGGCACAAAAACAGAAATATAGATCAATGGAAAAGGATAGAAAGCCCAGAGATAAACCCATGCACATATGGTCACCTTATCTTTGATAAAGGAGGCAAGAATATACAGTGGAGAAAAGACAGCCTCTTCAATAAGTGGTGCTGGGAAAACTGGACAGCTACGTGTAAAAGAATGAAATTAGAACACTTCCTAATACCATACACAAAAATAAATTCAAAATGGATTAAAGACCTAAATGTAAGGCCTGACACTATAAAACTCTTAGAGGAAAACATAGGAAGAACACTCTTTGACATAAATCACAGCAAGATCCCTTTTTGATCCATCTCCTAGAGATGGAAATAAAAACAAAAATAAACAAATGGGACTTCATGAAACTTCAAAGCTTTTGCACAGCAAAGGAAACCATAAACATGACGAAAAGATAACCCTCAGAATGGGAGAAAATGTTTGCAAACGAAGAAACTGACAAAGGATTAATCTCCAATATACAAGCAGCTCATGCAGCTCAATCCAAAAAAACAAACAACCCAATCCAAAAATGGGCTGAAGACCTAAACAGACATTTCTCCAAAGAAGATATGCAGACTGCCAACAAACACATGAAAGAATGCTCAACATCACTAATCATTAGAGAAATGCAAATCAAAACTACAATGAGATATCATCTCACACCAGTCGGAATGGCCATCATCAAAAAAATCTAGAAACAATAAATGCTGGAGAGGGTGTGGAGAAAAGGGAACCCTCTTGCACTGTTGGTGAGAATGTAAATTGATACAGCCACTATGGAGAACAGTATGGAGGTTCCATACGAAACTAAAACTAGAACTACTATATGACCCAGCAGTCCCACTACTGGGCATATACCCTCAGAAAACCGTAATTCAAAAAAAGACATGTACCACAATGTTCATTGCAGCTCTATTTACAATAGCCCGGACATGGAAGCAACCTAAGTGTCCACCAACAGATGAATGGATAAAGAAGATGTGGCACATATATACAACGGAATATTACTCAGCCATAAAAAGAAAGGAAATTGAGTTATTTGTAGTGAGATGGATGGACCTAGAGTCTGTCATACAGAGTGAAGTAAGTCAGAAAGAGAAAAATACCGTATGCTAATATGTATATAGAATCTAATCAATCAATAAATAAATAAATAGTTCTGGAACCTAGAGGCAGGACAGGAATAAAGATGCAGACGTAGAGAATGGACCTGAGGACACGGGGAGGTGGAAGGGTAAGCTGGGACGGAGTGAGAGAGTGGCATGGACATATATACACTACCAAATGTAAAATAGATAGCTAGTGGGAAGCAGCCACGTAGCACAGGGAGATCAGCTCGGTGCTTTGTGACCACCTAGGGGGGTGGGATAGGTAGGGTGGGAGGGAGGGAGACGCTAGAGGGAGGAGATATGGGGTTAGATGTATACATATAGCTGATTCACTTTGTTATACAGCAGAAACTAACACAACGTTGTAAAGTAATTATACACCAAGAAAGATGTTTAAAAAAAACATGCAGTTCAATCTGATTCTTGATTTTCATAAAGTTCATTTCCACCTAAATTTATCTAGGAGAACATTCATTTTCACATAATAAAAAAGCCCAAGAGCAATAATAAATTTGGTAAGACAAGCCATTTTCAATAAAAGCCACACAGAACACAGCTAAAGAGAGAAAGAAAAAGGGGACACACACACACACACACACATCCCTAAAAAGAAAATAAATTTAGAGAATTCTTCTTCAACTGCTATGGTACCCAATTTAGATGCAGTTTATAGCCAACCAGAAGATCTATCAGTGAGCAGTAAGACACAACAGTAAGCAGTCAGAAACATCAGTTAGCAATAAGACACCAGAGTAAGCAGTAAAGTCACACCAGGGAGAACATTTCTGAGCAATTACCACATGTCTTAATGCAGAAAGGAATAAAGAAAAACTTCACTCAACTAGGATTGGGACCCTATTAAAACGACCTCTCTCACAGCTCAAGAGCCACTCCTGCTATGACAGGAGGGGTGTGAGGACTGCCAGCACAGCCATGGATCAGGAAAAGGACAAAAAAAAGCCATAAAGGGTTGACCATGAGCTAGGACTAGGAACTTAAGTGCTTGTCCTTCTTTTTGGCACCCTAAGCTATAGACCTGGCAAATAAAAAAAAAATATGTGGGTTATTTGACAAGATATAAATGACCCTCCAACCTCTGGGGGAAATAAAGGAGGATGCCCGCATTCTTCATTCCACATCTATAGCCACTGTGGCTAACGCAGTGTCTGGGCAGGGAATGCATATGCACCCACACGCACAGAGGAACAAGTTTTTTTGTTTTCTAACACACAGGTCAGCCAAAGAAACAGACCCTCAGTCATAAAGAACTTCCTTATTAGACAGGATATTAAGTAGTCCAGGAAACTGTCAGCTCTTTAGGAACATCTAAGAAAATGGTTGCACATTTTTTTCTAGGCTCACCCATTTGGGATGATTTATAAGTGGAAGCAAGCAAGAAAGAGCAAACACAATGTCTTCTCTGCTTGGCACGAGGAGGTCTTCAGCTGAGCTCAGCAACAAAGCCTCACCCCATCCCAAATGCTTAAGTCACAAAACCTGTGTGAAACCACTTCTCTGAGATGCTGAGAAGAGTAAATAAAATCACGTTGCCTCCAAGGCTCCGGAACTGTACTGGTATTTACTGAATGGTTGCTAGCTGGAAGGAAGGAGAGGAAACTAACAACTTTTTATCTGTGTCACAATCCATTTCTAGTCTGTGTCTCTTTCTCAATCGCCTCAATCCTACCCACCTTCAAAGTTTACCTTCTGACTACGTCAGAAGCCTTCCACAGTCACCCCTGCTTAGAGCGACCATAATTTGTGTTATTCTAAGCATGTGTATTATTTTACTAATACGCCAAGTAAAACTCCCGAAGGTATGGAGTGTGTCACACACACGAGAGATGCAAACGAGTAAGAATGAGGTTAATTATCAAAGGCACAACTTTAAATTTGCTCCCTTTTTCCCAAAAGGAAACAAAATAAAATACTCTGGTTCTATAAATATCAGTAAAAACACAGTACCAGTGGCACCTCTAAAGGAGCCCTAGTCAGAGCCAATGACTTTCAGAATGTGCTCGGAGATATGTGTTAGCCAAGTAAACTAGCTCCATACACAGGGCTGGGATCCCACTTGAAATAAGTAGCCACCACCTGCCTTCCATTTCATTCCACAGTTTTGTACTCTGAGACTTGGAGCTCAGGCACCAAGTCTCCCTGTGAGCCCGGCACACAAACCAGACAGTCAGAGGCAGCTAGATCCCTTATCAGGAAGAGAATGACAGCAGACATGTTGACACAGGCCCTACAGGACAGAGGCGCTGGGAGGCAGCAGTGTTAGAGGCAGAGCAATCTTCACCAACCGCACCGCCCCCGCCCCCGATATAGGGTCCTGCAGAGCTGCCATGAAATCAGACAGGACCTTCTCAACAGCATCTCCTACTGGGAACAGGGGTGGAGGAGTGGAGGCTGGAGAGGCATGGGTTCCACTTATTAATCAGTAGCTCAGCACAGTGGGAGGTTTTCTTGTCTAATTACAGAAGCTGTTGGAGACTGCAAGGGAAGACAGGATTTATGGCCTAGATGACACTGCCTCTGTGTTGTAATTAAAAGTTATTTTTAATACCTGTTTGGTGGGATACTTTGGATTATTAAAAATATATTTTGCAATTTAAAACTTGCTAAAGGGCAAAGAACACAGCAGAAACGTAATACAACAAGCTTGCCTAATGTGAAACAATTAAACGTTTTGACACTGGGAGGTGGGAAAGGAAAAGAATCTCTCTCCTACTTAAGGCTGTGAATTTCCTATAAGAAAGAGGCAAAGAAAAGCCAAAAAGGGCACTCAAGGGCTTCCCTGGTGGCGCAGTGGTTGAGTGTCTGCCTGCCGATGCAGGGGACACAGTGCCCCAGTCCGGGAGGATCCCACATGCCGCAGAGCGGCTGGGCCCGTGAGCCATGGCCGCTGAGCCTGCACGTCTGGAGCCTGCGTTCCGCAGAGGAAGAGGCCACAACAGTGAGAGGCCCGCGTACCGCAAAAAAAAAAAAAAAAAAAAAAAAAAAAAGTAATTCCAGGAGCCCATTATGGGAAATATGCCATGGAGACCACCAGATATTACACATCATGAAGAGACTATAAAAGCATTTGAACGTGTTATTCAAAATTAAATTAAAAATGAGCTTTACAGGGGCCATACCAAGTTTATGGGATTTATCTTATGCCAATAAGAACATTGTGCTCCTGTATTCTCTTCCGAGTTCGAAGCAGGCTTTGACTTCATGTCAGGGCATAGAATTGCAGTCCTTACCTGCCACATTAATTTTCTCAAGTGCTACCAAGCTGGGAACAGCTGTGGTGGAGTTGGTCAAGTTCGTCCCTGTGCCATTGATTACGAGGTTGTCCACCTTTGACTCTAACTTGCCAATGCGCTGCAAAATGTTATCCAACAACACAGCAAGAGTCTTCTTCAAATCTGTAAAAGAAAACGTACATAGTTTGAAAATCCTTTGGTCCCCGCACATTTGCCTGGTGCGCACACGCTCACCCTCCCTTTGTTTCTCTCTCTGACATGAAGAACAAAAGGCGGCAAATCAAAAAGTACCACTTGAAGACCTGTCCTAACAAACCACCTCTTAAAGATGACGGAGGCCACATTCAAGTGGCCCAAAGAGTACAAAACAAATCAGTTCGCTCTGTAAGACAACTTTCGCGGTAAGTAACATTAAAATTATTCCTGGCTACTAGGTTGAGAGAGAAGACTTCGTTACTCAGCATCCTACCAAAACACTCTGTTAAATTCTTCCTCGTTCTAGCACGGTGGTTACTGACACACTGAATGACAAGCCCAAAGTGTAGCAAGGCCCTGAAGTAACTTCCGGATCAAGTTCATTGTTAGTTTTTTTAGTGCTGTAGACTCTCGCATGTCCAAATTTTTTGCAAAGTCTTTACTGCTGTTGGTTACACATGGTAATACTTAATAAAAGCTACAGTTCCAGATTCCAGACATGCTGGATAACCCAGAGTTAACTATAATGCAATTTAGGAAGACACTTAAAATAAAGACCAGATTCATTCATTCATTCGAGACATATTTATTAAACAACTGCTATGCGCCAGGCATTGTTCTAGACGCTGGGACGCTGTTCTTTTCTGGTGCTTACATTTAAGAGTTGATTCTCTTTCTTACGTATCTGGCTGTGGGTTATAGAGAAGTGTTCTTCTCTCTGGATAAATTACAGACACATTATCTTCATGCCTACGTAAGTATTTACTAAGTTTGTATACAAGGTATTCTACACACACAGAGAGAAATTAAGTTAGCCCCCTCTCCTGTGGAAACTCATAATCAAAGAAAGATAGTCTGACTTGTACATGCGATAAAAGCAGGAGGACCACAGGATAGCCATCTAGGTGAACAGAATTCAGACTCGCTTATGAATTGGGAGTGGGCCAGGGGAGTAGGACATAAGTGGAGGGAACAGGATGCAGAAAAGTCCTGAACTGAGACAAATGGGAAGTTGTCACCTTCTATTCTGCTGGGAACAGAGCACACTAGCGCCGAACAGGTGCTCTTATCCGGCCAGGAAAGAAACACACACTGGATCAATCCACCAACCCCAGAGCACAGCCCATGACCCTCCACCAACAGGCATGCAGGCCTCCTACTTTGCCAGGTCAAGAGAGACACTCATCTGAACAGAAACAAAGGTGTGTGTGTGTAATTGACATGGAATTTTGCATCCTTGGTGGTTTACAGACAGCTTCACTGAAGCTGACTAAAAACTACAAACAGAAACAGAACCCACATCTTCATCCTGAAAGTCTGGTTCTATGTGCTTATTAGCATAATGTCAATCGTTCCACCACACCCAACACCAAACATCAGACTTCTTCACCACGTTAAGATCTATAGCAGATTGTTCATTCACTCACTCTAACAAACATCCGACCAGGTCTATTTTTTGCTCTTCAGTGTGTACCTTACCCACAGGTAGTAAGACAAGCTGGCCATAACATTAGAGCAATTGGCTAAAAATATGATTATAACAAAGAAGGTCAGAAGGGAACTAAGAGTTCCTGAACGCCTATCACGTGCCATGCACACTTATAAGGAATTCCATTTATCTTCACATTCTCCATGAAGCAGGTATGACTTCATTTTACAGAAGAGAAAACTGAGGTTCACAGACAGAAAGTAATATGCTCATGGTTAAAGAGATACAAAAGTGCAACGCAGACTCGACTCAGGTCTGCCTAATTCCCTGACATCTCAGTGTGACCAGCCAGAAGTCGAGAGCCTGGCTGAAAAAAGAAACCAAGCATGAAATTCAGTGACTTTCATCCGCAGCGTAACGATTAAGGGCTTATTAGACTCTAATCACTTCCTAGGTTTGAGTCGTCTCTCTCCATCTTTGCATCCTTATTTGTACGAGTTGAAAGAATAAGCCTACCTCTTCGGGGTTGTAATGAGGACTTAATCAGTTAATATGTTTTGAACACTGCCTGGCACACAATAAGCAGTACATAACTGTCTGTTACATAGATAAATAAAAAATAAAACCTTTGGAAAATGCTCTCATCCTTCCTAGAGAAATCTCTCCCTGAGTGATGCAAAGCTTTACTGTTTTATCCAAAGGGTCATGAGATCATTCTCCTCCAGGGGCTGCAGTCCCACAGTCAGCATGACTCACAGCCTGTCCCTGACACATCATTGGCTGGCGTGGACAGCAGGAGTCAGCCACCGGCTCTGCTCTTACACTGAATCTAAAGCACTGACCCCTTCTCCAGAGCTCTGAAGATTGCCAGAGGACAGTCACACAGACGGGGGCAATGGTGCCACTCGGGGGCTGTATTCACTGTAAAGAAACCACTCCTCAGATGAATGATATCAATCTCCCCCATCTCCAGCCTCTTTGTCCAGAGCCTGAATTATCAGCCAAGGAGTCCACGTGTAAAAATGGCATTTAACTCTTACCAGCAATTGTCATTAGCCAGACGCAGAGGCCCTGACCCTCCAGTTTGGGTTAACTCAGGGTTTCTCACCTTTGACACAATTGACACTTGGGACCAGATAATTCTTTGCCGGGGGTGGGGCAGGGGATGGAAGAGGCTGTTCTATGCATTTCAGGTGTTTGGCAGCATCCCTGGACTCCAGCCACAAAATGACAGTAGCAATCCCCCCACGTGACAATCAGAAATGCCTCCAGACTGCACCCCATTTGAGAACCACTGAATTAAGCACACTCCCCCAACCTTTGTCTTCCCTGCTGCCCTTCTGTGGAGATGTCCAGAGAGAATCCGGGCAGAAGGGTTACGGGAGAGGGAATGAAGTGTGAGAACACAGTCACTGAACTGGCATTCTGTGTGACTTCCATGGTGGCACTGCTACAACTATGATGGGAACTACAATGAGGGAAGGTGGGAGCGGACAGCAGCCTAGCCCATGCTGCAGGTCTCTTAAGGGCTGGTAACCTTTTGCCCTTTTGTTAAAAGGTAACAGGACTACTGGACAGAGTCCCCAACCCACAGTTTTTGGTGATAGTCACTGATGGCACACAGCTTAGGTAGAATACAAAGTTGTCACATCAGTGTTAAGAAGACATTCTTCCTTGATTCTTAAAATACAGTCCATCGGGCTTCCCTGGTGGCGCAGTGGTTGAGAGTCCGCCTGCCGATGCAGGGGACACAGGTTCGTGCCCCGGTCCGGGAAGATCCCACGTGCCGCGGAGCGGCTGGGCCCGTGAGCCATGGCCACTGAGCCTGCGCGTCCGCAGCCTGTGCTCCGCAACGGGAGGCCGCAACGGTGAGAGGCCCGGGTACCACAAAAAAAAAAAAAAAAAAAAAAATACAGTCCATCAATAAATGTGACCCCCTATCTCTTGTTGATCTCCCCTACATAGATGGACCTTTTGTGACTGCGACACGGTACGAATAAAGGAATTCATGATGATGATAAGGTGTTGATGGTCACCATCACCACTACTGCCCCAATACTACCACTGCTGCTACTATCGCTAAGGTTGCTACTGCTGCTGCTACTACTATTGCTACTATTATTACTGCATTGTTGCCACTGCTAGTAGTGCTGCCGCTGCTCCTCCAGCAGCACCACCAGCGCCACTATTTACTGAGCCCTATGTGTCAGCTACTGTCCTAAGCACTTTCCATGGATTAACTCACTTGATCCTGCCAAGACAATATGAGAAACGTGTTGTCGTTCCCATCTCCCTTTCACAAATGAGTAAACCACAGTACCCAGAGGTTAACTAGCTTGTCCCACGCGTCTGCAGATCCAGTGTCCAAACCCAGATAATCGGGTTCCAGGCCCAACGGCTCTTACCCACTCTGCTACAATGCCTCTTGAGGACCACTGTGGACCTGCCGGCCAGCAAGCATCTCTGACCTGCTACTTCTGAACCCACTTAGCAGGGATTAACTCCTGAGCTTCTGCCGTGTGTTTCTGTTAAACCATATCCCAGCCACCCTCAAGACTCGTGATACCACTGTGCCGCGAGCAGCTCCAACACTACAACGTAATGAAGAACTTATCTTTCTATATCGTCTCCCTTAAAATGAAAATGGAATACAAGACTATCAAAACCTTAGCCTCTCTAGACACTCTACCTGAGTTGGCATGGTTTCTCTCCCAATGTGGGGGGGAAAAAAAAAAAAGTTCATTTTCAACCCAAGCATCTATTTGAGTCACAATTTCAAGGCAGCCCAACACAAGATAAAAGATACTGTGTCAGTAAAACACACACGGGCAAAGATGACCCCAAGCCCATCTTCGTATCCTTATCAAATGGCACAGTGCCTGACACAGTAATCAGTAAGTGTGTGTTACCTAAATGAATGAGTGAGTGAATGAATGAACCAACAACTAAACGAACTACATTTAGTCTTCCCACAAAGAAGGCTAAATAAACTATACCTTTCTAAGTGATGAAATTGTTTCTCACCTTTGTATTTCACAGCTAAATCTGCAAAAATTGTTAAGAGTTTTACTGCAATCTTAAACTAATACCAGAGTATTTTTGTATATTTTCACCTTAATGTTAACCCATATATTTGATAAGACTGAACACCCAAGAATAATTTCTATACAGTTTAATAAAGAAATGAAGGTGAAAACATTCCTCAAAATTCTAGTATAATATTTTCATATTTATCATTGTGTTTTAAAGTTATTACAGCCATAAACTGTATCCTCTGCAGGATTACAATTCCCAATTACTAACGGGCTTTTAAAATTTTGTTTGTGCTTCAAAGCCTCAGTAATAAAAATTTAATCCCAACATTACTACTGCAATTCTGCATTCCGAAAACTTACTGTCCGTGATAAAGATGAGATCGAAGTAGGTAAAAACATTTAAAATGTCCCTCTGGGGAAAGGAAGCTTTTCGTTTCTATCATGCCAGGAGCTCTCTGATAAAGGGTGAGATCAACAAAATCTCAGAACAGGTGCTCTGGCAGCTTCTGTAAATTTTCATTTCCTGAAAGCCATGACATTAAGGATAAGAGGGGCTGGAAGATGTTGCCGCATCCTTGAGCAGGACAGTCAAGGAGATATCACTGCCGGCTACACCTTCCCCCGTAGCTGGAGTCCGAGGAGATGAAATATCAGGAGAAAGGGGGGTCCTGCTGGTGGAAAAAGATCTGTCAGTTTATAAGTCTGTCAGCTAAAACTGTGAGACTGGGTGGTAAACCCTGATTGCCCAGATCAGCAAGTCAACTGAGAAAGGTCAGTGCTTGAGGGCCGTGCCTCAAGGCTGGTCCCACCCCATTCCCCTGGGACACGCTTCCCAAAGCAGTGGTTCTCCAGCCTGCTGTCCATCAGGCTTGGCTGTGGAGTCAGAGGTACCAGGTCCCATCCTCAAGCTGCTCAGTCGGAACTTTCAGAACCTGCATGTCAAGGATTCTGGGCACACACAATCGAGAACTACATTTAAGATGCAGCCGCCACGATTCACTGGCACAGAAGCAATAAGCAAGGACTTACAGCGGAACTGCCAGAGATCATTTACATCTGTGCTTGTTCCTAATGCACTTCCTTCTCTACCATGGCCGTGTTTCCCCGCCCCCCAGTCCAGAGCAGAGCTGGGACAGCGGGACCACAGAGCAGATTCACTTGCTGCTCCAGAGAAGCCAGCAAAAGACAGGGCGCTAATGAGAAAGGAAGGCGCTAATGAGAAAGGAAGGTGCTAATGAAAAAGGAATTAATCCCAACCTCTCATTCCCACTGACTGCCAGGAATGTCAAGTTTCATCAGTTACATGTTTGAAAATTAATTTTAAGGTGACCTTTCCACAGAAAGATAATACGGTTAGAGTAATGACCAAAATACAGTCCATTCATTATGTACAAGGACATTCGAGACAGTGTTAGTTATAAAAGAGAACAGTGCTATTTATTATAGATAAGCAGTGGACACTACCCAAATACCCAAGAAAAAGGTTACATCATATGGTGTCCATCTATTCCTAAAATGGAATAAATCGCTAGACTGGAGGCCAGAGAGCAGGTCTGTTCTGTCATCTCTGTTTACTGCCACAAGCTATTGACCTCAGGAGCTCAATAAACGTTTATTGAATGGCTGGATGAAAAAGGAAAAGTGTATGGCCATTAAAAAAATATAATGGACGGGGAAATAAAATAAAGATGAGTTCAAAAAACTCTATGTAAAATATACATACACATATATATCTGCATTTAAATAAAGGATGGAGAGGAATCAAATTTACCTGGTTTGGGGGTAAAGAGTGTTTTATCTCTTTATTTGTAAGAATGCAAAGCTGGGCTTGGGATCATCTCTGCCCTTGCGCGTTTTACAGACAATATCTTTTATCGTGTGTTGAACAGCTTTGAAACAGTGACTCAAACAGCTGCTGGAATTGAAAATGATTTTTTTTCCCTTTCACATGGGGAGAAAAAAGAAGCCAGCCCAGGAAAAGTGCCTGGAGGGTCCCTGGTTTTCAACAGCCTCATATTCCAGAAGCTCTGAATTTTCTATAAACGTTCACATCATTCTGACAATCACAAAGGCACGAAATGCTACCTGAAAATGCAATCAGTACTGTGTATTCTACCCTCGGAACTCAAGGATACTGGCCACAGGTACCCTGATGTCCCCTCCCCTCTCCCAAGAAGCATCTCAGTCACTGACCCTCACTGCCTCATCTCAGCTGGGTTCTTCAAGCCCCCCCAGTGGACAACTCACCAGCCCCTGAACTCACAAATATGCCCTTCCCCCTGCAGCTGTCACAGGCTTTCCAGGTCACAAAGGGAACAATCATCACCCAGTGAAAGAGCAGCTCAGAGGCACTGACTGCCGTGCTCTCCTGGGTTAGCTGTACGGAATTAAGCTTTGACTTGAACTTGTACCTAGAAGTAAATGCTATTCCTGTGCTGGGGGAAGGCTCGCTAGTATTTCAAGGAACTTCTAGGCAGCAGAATCTGAGAAAGAATCCTATCTAGGCCTGTGGAGGATAGTGAACTGCTTTACGGAATCTGTAAACATCCAGACGGAGTTCTTGGGCTGCTCTCTCCATCTTCCTAACACTTCGCCAGCTGCATGGAACAGGACTCAAGGTGACTTAGCCCTCTGTGTAGAAAAGGACTCAGGCTCTGAACGGTCAAGTCCACTGACACCCGTAGTCCCCACTGACTCCAGGGCATCTTCCCTGTCGGGAAAGGGCAGCCGTAGCACAGCCCTCCCTGCTCACTACCCACACCAGAAACTGTGCCCCAATGGTGCCCACTTCAGAGACGAAGTGAGCTCGGCCACGCCCCACTTATCCCACACCACAAAGGACAAGCTTTATCTTTTGAACGGGAGAAGAATGACAATCACATGTCCCGTTTCTATGATGCCAAGGTCACTCTGGAGCTAACACACCTTTGGAAAGGGATCCAGGGAAGAGCCGAACAGCACCTCCCTGGAGTTCAGAGCAGCAGGTCTCAAGCCCGGCTGGGGTGGAGCCCAGCATCGGTGCTGTCACAGCAGCCCAGAGGATTCTGGTGCACAAGCCTTGGGCATCTTGTTTCATTAGAAGTGGGTGGCGAGCCTGCCCTCCTCCAGTCCACAGCTTATTTCTTCTCCTGTCTGGTCGGGCCCCGTCCCCTGTAAACCCTAAAAGCAGCTATATAAACAGGTTCCATGGACAATTCTGGTTGGGTGGTAACTACTGCAGGTCCGTGTACACCAGGGTTAGCGATAACTCACAATAACGAACGCATGTTACTAAGCTAAGTGCTTTGATAAGCTCGGTCACGTGCAATCCTATGAGGTCAACAAGCCTATGAGGTCAGTGATATTATATCCTCTATTGGACAAAAGAGGAGGCAGTCTTTTAAAACATCAGTGACTTGCCCAAGGTCACACATCTAGTAAGCAGACCTTCCACAAGCCACAACTAAACACGCTCCAGCTGCTTTCCAGAAGAAACAACGGTTCCCACGTCAGGATCGCGCATAATAGCTACTTCGAGCCACCTGGACACCAAGTCCATAGGGAATCTCTTCTTGTTTCCTGTCTCACTAAAAACATTACTGTGTTACTGTGATTTTCTTTTTGTTTTTTTTAGCCACACCCCTCGGCTTGCAGGATCTTAGTTCCCCGATCAGGGATCGAACCTGAGCCCCTTGCAGTGGAAGTGCAGAGCCCTAACCACTGGACCGCCAGGGAGTTCCCACTGTGATTTTCAAACTAACCTCAGCTATAACTGTAGTAGACAGAGTCAGGGTGGAGGGGACACTGCTGCTATTCACTCATGGTTCCTACTATGTGCCAGGTACGTGCTAAGGCCCTGGGGCACAGCAGGAAACAAGAGAGACAGCACTCCCTGCTCTCTGGAAGCTTCCATTCTAATGGGGGAGAGAGATGATAAAGACAGTGACATGATAGGTAGTTTAAGTGTCATGAAGAATGAGACTGAAGTAGGGGTGCGGCCCTACTTCTGATAGGGACCCGAAGGAGGGGAGGGAGAGATCTCTCTGGAGGAAGGGCATGCAGGTGGAGGGAACAGCAAATGCAGAGCTCAGAGGCAGGAAGATGCCCAGCCATTGTCCAAAAGCTGGTGGCAGAAGACAGCTGCACTGCCAGGCAGCATGAGAAGGGTGGACAGCTCTTCAGGGTGGCCGTGAGCTCTGCCCAAGCAGTTCTGGCAGAAAGAGCACCAGGACACCGCTGGGAAGGGGAGGCGCTGCAGGGAAGATGAGGGACCTACTTCAGGGCAAGACTCTGAGGCAAACCCCTTTACACCTGTATCCCCTCCTCCCACCAGGACCGGAAGCAGTGGTGTGGTGTGCAAGGAAAGGGCTTGAGAACACAGGGAGTACAAGCAAGAGCCTCCAGTTCCTCCCGGAGACCCAGATTCCGACTGCACTCCTGTCTCAAACACACCCGAGGTCCTCCTCAGACATCCAAACTGGGCTGAGTGTGCCCGTGAACTTGGCCTGGCTCTGATAGGGATGCTGGGCGGGGGTCTTCTACCACAGGATCACTGGAAAAGCCCCAAGCCCCAAAGAGGCCCGTTTGTAGGTCCAAGCTTTTGAAAGCAGAGAGCCCTTTCCAGAATCACACCAGTCACGTCACTGTAGGGTAACCAAGTAACCTCCTGAGACACACCAAAGAAAGGGCCCAGCTCTTTTTCCCCGTTTCGCTCCAAGAACAGTGTTTTTCCCGCAAGGGTTCTGCTTAGGTGATGGTGGTTTTCCACATCATGCAGCCCTCCAAAAAACAGTCCCTTGATCAGATTTGGAGGAACAGAGGCAAAAAGAAAAAATTTAAACAATAAACCTTCACAGGCTTATCCAATATAAGTGTTTTCTTCTTTTTCATAGGAGAGGTGGAACAAAACACATGGACAAGCTCTTGTCCGACTCTCAGATCGTTACCTAGGTCTGCAACGCAGGATGGGTGCTACATTTTTGGAGCAGCCTCAGGCAGCCACGCCAGCATCACAGTGAGGGCCCCCCACTGACTTTTGAACCAACCCTAAGTGGTATTTTTGTCTTGGCAATGGACATCGCCAGGCCGACAAGGGCCACAGAAGCCCAAAGCTGCTACCCCCTCGCCAGCAACCAAAAACTCCCCCCTGGTTCTCCACCCCTATGTCCTTAAGGAAACAGAAAGAACTTCCTTCCTCTTGAGCTCCCTGTGGAGGTGACAGTGGACAACAGGTCAGGGTCACGGCCGGTGCCAGGTAGGGGCAAGCCAGGCCAGGCTCCCTTGCAAGAGCATTCGTCTTCCTCATCTCCTCTGCTGCTTCCATCACACTGAGACCACAGCCTTCAGGGCCTCGGTACCCATGCCTTCTTCCTGATTCTCCCACATCAGCACCGGCCACACTGCCCTGTGCTCACCTTGTTCTAGCCGCAGCAGCCTCTGTTCTGCTCTTGGAGTGTGCGTGAGGCCTTAGGACCTGGCACACACCCTGCTTCACCTCAACCTCCCGCCTCCCACCCCACCCGCCAGCTCCTGAGCATCATTTGGGCTAAAACACACCTCCTGGGCTTCCCTGATGGCGCAGTGGTGAAGAATCCACCTGCCGATGCAGGGGACACGGTTTCGAGCCCCGGTCCGGGAAGATCCCACGTGCCGCGGAGCGGCTAAACCCGTGCGCCACAACTACTGAGCCCACACGCCTAGAGCCCGTGCTCCGCAACAAGAGAAGCCACCGCAATGAGAAGCCCGTGCACCGCAACGAAGAGTAGACCCCGCTCGCCACAACTAGAGAAAAGCCCGTGCGCAGCAATGGAGACCCGACGCAGCCAAAAACAAATAAAATAAAATAAATAAAAAATAAAAGACACCTCCTGGGAGAGGCCTTCTTTGACCTTCTCCTCCAAAGTAGCTCCTCAAGTACTTTTTAAAAAATCCCATCTCCCTGTGTCGTTTTTCTTCCTGGAATTTACTGCTATCTGTCATTCTCTTGTTTATTATTTCTCCCCCCAAATGAGTGCAGCCTCTGTGAGAGCAGGGACCCTGTCAGTCTTTTCCCAGCTGTACACACAAAGCATCGACTGCACTGACAGACACGAGCCCACGGCGCAGACATTGCCCAAAGAGCCAGGCTGGAAGGATAAGAGCCAATCCCGGGGACAGTCTAGGCCCAAGGAGTTCAGGGAACCAGGAGACAGGAGGTAAGGCAGAGCAGGTGTACAGACCTGGAGGACAAGGGGGAACCAGGCAGCAGGGAAACAGAATATTGGTGGGGGGCTGGCAGAGAAGCTGAGGGCTCATAGCTGCTTCAGCCTGAGCTGGTGACCAGTCCAGGGCAGAGCGTCCCAGCGCCCAGAGAATCAAGTAGGTGAGAAAAGTCAAGGTTAATAAGGTGCGGATGTACCCCTGGGTGGGGGAGGGGTGTCTCTCATCACCCTAGATTTCTATTCCTGCTACTTTGAGAACACAAGTGGACCAGGCCTGGCCTGTTAGATAAGAGGTGATCACTGGGCATCAGAATTTGGGTCAGGCCATTGGAGACAGAGACCAATTCACCTCAGAAACAAGCACAGCATTGACTGGGCGAGTGACACCATTCGGGACGCAACTCCCGAGAAATCACAGACAGGCATGGCCCTGCCACGCAGGCCTGGGAGATGCAGCGGAGGCTGAGCTACAGACGGCTCTGGCCCCACATGCTCCTCCCCGCAGTGATAGAGAAGCACCCAGAAACGCCCTCCACACCCCAGGAATGAATGCTGCGACTGTTTCACACAGGCTGCCCCGGATATCTTCCAGGCACTACTTCTGAATGACCATATCCCAAAAGAAAGTCAGAAGTCTCTCTTCAAATCACCAGAACGAGGATGGAGGAGCGGGGGGGGGGACACCATTTGAAAGTTCTTCTACTGTTGTTTAAGGACCAGTCAAACGAACAACCAACTGCATGTCAGAGACTGACAAACATTTTTGGCAAAGGACCAGACAGTAAACATCTTAGGCTTTGCCCTCTCTGCAGCAACTACTCAGCTCTGGGATTGCAGCACAGAGGCAGCCACAGACGACACATAAACCACGGGGTGCTGGGTTCCAAACCCATATGAAAACAGGAGGATCCGGCCCAAGGCCATGGGAGTCCTGGGAAATTGTTGAGTCAAGGAGGGACACGATCGCACGAGTGTTTTAGAATGAACTATGGGGACTACTGAAAGATGGAGTCAGCACACCTTAGATGTTATGTGAAATAAATACTGGTACTGCCACGTTGCTCTGTTATTACAGTTGTTATAAACAAATGGCAGTGTTTGTGTTTTAATGAAACTTTATTTACACAGACAGGCAGAGCTCCAAATATGACCCACAGGTCATGGTTTGCTGAACACTTCTGCCCTAGCATCTCAAGTCAGGAATTTTAATCTAAAATCAGCTACTACGATTCTTCAAACACCTGCCACAGCTACTTAAGACAAATTTGTAGCACATTAAGAGCCTCTGGTTATACCAATATGGGTTGGGAGAAGGAAGAGGTGTTTTTTTTTTTTTTTGGTCTATTAACTGGATTCATTCAAACCAGACACAGGTCCCAGCCACAGAGGGTTAGCTCTTCACTGGTCCAGAGCAGACATCCAGGCAGTGCTCTGTACATGGGCTGCATCTATGGCAGAAAAGGAGACTGCAAACCAATGGCTCACGCATCCTCATCCCCACCCCACCAGCCCAGCTAAACCACTGCACATCTGGCAGTCTCCATACTTCCATCTGACACGTAACATCACCCACCAGAGCTGCCTGGCAACTGACATGCCCACAACTGCTAGTGATGGATTCCAGGGGAAGCACCCATCATCAGAATGGCTCTCCAGCTTTCCAGGACTGGCTCTGGACTATACCATCTGGCTCAATCCCAGTTGCTGATACCAAGAGCTGAGAACCAGGGAGAACTAGCCTGGCAAATTTTAAACAATGAAATCCAGTTATCTGCTAAAGGACTTCCATAAGAAGATGCTGTTAGATGGGGTTTGCTGTTTCCAGTCTTCGTGCAATAGTTCTCCAAGGTGGGGAGGAGGGAAATTTTGCCCCCCCAAGCCCGGAGACATTTTTGATGCTCCTGGCATATAGTGGGTAGAGGCACCAGAGATGCTGCTAAACATCCTACAAGGTACAAACAGTCCCCCACTCATAGAACTATCTGGCTCCAAACATCAATAGTGCTGAGATGAAAACCTATGTCTGGGTAAGATTCATCACATGATGATCCCCAAACCTCAAGCACTAATGCACAGTCCAATCAAATTCCCGAAACTCGGCTCCAAAGACCACTTTCATTGGCATGTCGAGTTGACGAGGTGAAAGAGGAAAATACGTTAGAGGTGCCGATGGGGCCGTTCGGTTGTTTCTTTGTTGTTTTTGAGGAGAATTATTATTTCGCTAAGGTTCGTCTGTAAACGGAGGAAGTTGAAATAAATTTCTGTAGTTTCTTTGAGCTCCAAAGTCCTTTGATTACAAGCATATACAGTGGTTCATATCCTAACAGACTACTCTGGGGTTTTTGGTATCTTTCTAAAACACATACTGTCTCGGTCAGGCTGAAAAGCTAACACCAGATCATTGCTCTTTAAGAGTGTGGAGGAAACCTACCCTATGAGATGCTTAGCGGTAGACAAGACATAAAACTGGTCGAAACAACTAGAAAAAATAAAGTCTATAAATTTACCATTCATGTGGCTTCTTACTTCCCACGTTAAAGGTTTGAGAGAGACCGAGATAAACAGAAGGAGGAAGTTACTACAGGACTAGACCTCTTTCCCTCCAAACGTTAACGTGGAATGCACTGAACCAGAAACTGAAACACAGCATCAGTTTTACTTGTGACATTTACTTGTAACCCACTGGTAACACCAACGATGATAGTTTGCTTTGTCTTTTTCTGACGGTTTACCTATAACATTTGGGAATTATTACAGAAGATCGAAGTCAATGAGTAATTTAAAACGCACCCTCTGAAAAACTACCTAGCTGTTTTTCAAGGTCAGCTCTCAAAGAAGTCTCATTTTTTGATGCATTAGATTGAAAAAGGTGACATTTTATTTAGACATATTAAAAACCAGTGCCTACAAATCTTGAAGGAATAGATTAAAAGCAGACTGTGTGATCATTCAAATAGTAGGCACTGAAAAAGAATGTCCACATTGTATGTTAAAAGCAACCATTTCCTCCTTACCAGAAAATATATATATATGTATATAATTTTTATATCTATATATTTATAAAATTAAATTAATTATATACATATATATAATTTTAAAATAACCGAGTTTCCTGGATCCTTCAGAAAAGAAAAAATGTATATGTAACATTGAGCATGATTTCCCATGTTTAAACTCAAGCTTCAACCTGTGGCTACACATTTTCAGGAATCATCATTTGACCTCTACATACTTCAAAGACCTTGAATGGGTCACGAAGTAGAACACCGAACTTTCCCACCTTGCCCAACCCCACTCTTCTATCTGATTTATAGTATACCTCAGATCTCAAACCGTGAGGCCACTGAAGTCTCCCTTCAATGACCAGAAGTGTCACTGCACAGTAACCAAGGTCATCTTCTGTGGATCAAGTCCACTCCAATACTCGGTGACCACAGGAGGGCTGGGACTTGGATTCTCCAAAATACAGTCTGATCTAAATTTCATTTGCAACTTTCGTTTTGTATTTGTGTGTGTATGTTTTTGTAAATATTTTATTTACACAAACATATATATACATATGTTTATGTATATATATATATATAGTGTGTATACACATATTTCAGAAAGATATACACTGAAATGTTAATTGTGATTACTTTCTACAGTAGATTTATATGTGATTTTCCTTTTTCTTCTTGATTTTTTTTTTGCTTGTCTACAGCTTCCAACTTTTCTATATTAAGCCTAACTTTTGCTGAAAGAAAAATAAGTAATACTCCATATGTGTATTTTTTTTCACTCAACCTCATTTCAAAACGGATTTCAAGCACCTGACAAAAAAAGCAACGAGTACAGAAAGATTTCTTTCAAAGCGAGGGCAACCAGAGACCAGAGCAAGACACAACAGCGGTAAACTCTAAGGAAGCCAAAGGTTAAAACTATCAGTCAGCACGTAAGCCCTGATGTCCCTGCATACTGGCCAGAGGGAGGCACACGTTCGGCTCTGAGTTTCTTGGCGTCCGTAGGACATTCTTCCCCACCCTCCTTACCTCACGCCCACCAGTCCTAATTAAGGTTTGTTTAGGGAACGATAATGAGAAGATTTTTCTACATTCCCTAATCATCCCCCCAGATGAGATCATGCAGTCCAGCAATGTGTCCAGGGACGAGGAGGCAGCTGCAAATACAACCAACAGAGCACCAACTAGTAAGCCCCACTGCTCCTGGCGCTAAGTGTCAGCGTGCAAAAGAGGTCAGAATCTCCCAAAGGGCGTAGCTTTAACTTTCTAAAAGTGTCCCTCTGTGGGCAGTTTCTCGCCATGAAGGTAGCGGCGAGGGATATACTCAATCCATGACCAAGTCTGAGAGCCTCTGGGGTCCCTTGGAGGCAAAGCCACACTCGACGGAGGAGCCCCGGCAGTGTGGTGCTTACCGTAAGCTGTCATGACCCCCGCGTAGGGCCCATCCACCACATTTCTGTTTTCTTCTGCCAGCGCCTTGATGTACCTCTTGCTGAGGTCCAGGATCTGTTCCCGAAGCATGGAGCTGCTCTCGGGCTGAGTTCTCTGCTGGATGGTAAAATGCAAGAGCATCATACCCCAAATAAAGCCAAAAGTCACGAGGAAAAAGCCCAGCTTCTGAGAGGACAGCTTCCACGGAGTAAAGAGAGCCATTGCTCTCTGGCAACTTCACCTGCCCTGGGCTCTTACAGTGTGGAAATGAGACACAAGTTCATGGTGTAGGCTGGGCCTGTGGGTTTCTCTGTCTCACTCGGGCTCCTGCGTCAGCCGATTTCCTTTCCTCGTTTCCATCCTGCTGTGAAGAAGGGGGAAAGTTAGCAAAACACGGTGAAATAAACCAGAGCCTTGTTTTCACCCAAATAGCTCTAAAATGTGAACTTCCTTTTCTCTTAATCTGCCAGTTCCCTATCCTATGTTATGATTCGGGATCTGTAAATGGAGAGGGGAAATCTGGCTGGGTGATGAAAAGCTGTACAAATACGGAGGAGGGAAATGTGTGTCTGCACGTGTTCACAGGTGTAGCAAGGTTGTTCCAGTCTGGACCAAGTTCAAAACAGGAAGCTTGTTCTGCAAGGTGGAGGAGATAGAAGGATATTTCACTGAATGTCAGCAAAAACCCAAGTGGAGGGTGGAGTCTCATCACCACCCAGCACTTCTGTGCCTCTGAAACGTGAACTTACAGAGTCATCATTATGTGCTCTAGCAAGGACAAGAGCCCGCAGCTGGAGAGGTGAGCCAGAAAGTGGACGCCCCCGGCGGGTAATCAGACAAGGAAAGGGGAGAGAGCCCCCCGTATTACTTAAGCACGGGCAGCTTTCAGTAGCAGTGTCCACAGCTGAGCTGAATGCCTCGGGGCCACCAGGTGGCCTCGCCCTAGGCACCAGCACAGAGAGGTTGTGCCAGGGGTACCCAGCCGTCTTTCCGTGCTAGCTACCACGAGTGAAAGCTGCACCACACTCCTCACTTGCACACTTGAGCACAGGAAATGCGGGGCACACGATGGCCTGCTTTTTTTGTGGTTCTCGTTTTCACTCACACCATGGGACAAAATGCGAGGTTAAAAGCCATCGTTTCAATACGAATGCAGCCGGATCCTACCTGGTACCAGCACAGGCTGGACAACAAATGGCACCGTTTTTTAAGCAAAGGCTGAGCATGACCTCCTACGAGGGACTAACCCAGGAGGTGTCCAGAGTGCGCCTATGTTTCAGATCAAAGGATTCTTCTTCCTAAGCAGCCTAAGAAGAAATGACAACAGGATCCTGGGACAATTAGCTTTCAGCACCTGCGATGCAGTGGATCTGTCTTGGTCTTCCTCTCTCACTCTTTTCCTCGCCTATCAACAGAGTCATCAGTACCTGGTAGTACCTCTACTGATAGTAAATGATAAATAAATTCTAGTTATGTCCCAGGCACTGTGATAGATGCTGTCTGTGCCTTAGTTCATTGAATTCTTGAAAGAGTCCTATACGGTAAGAACTATTAATGTTATCATGTCTGTTTTATAGATGAAAGAACAGGGACACAGGGAGATTAACTTGGCAAAGGTCAGCCAGCTATGTGGCAGAGGAGGGATAATCTAGGGATAAGCCAGCCCAGGAGTCAGTAAACCACACCCTGCCTTCCAAGGCCATCCTTCCTCCCCAGTTTCTTTATGATCAAGAATGGTCTGTACATGCTTAAAGGGCTGTGAAAAGCAACAAAGACTATGTGACTGAAATGTTATGTAGCTCAAAAGCCTAGAACATTCACTCTTGGCCCTTAACAGAAAAAGTTTACCAACTGCTGAATTCTAGGCCAGTGGTTCTCAAAGTGTGGTCCCTAACTCAGCAACAGCAGGAGCAACAGTGAGAGATGCCAATCCTCAGGCCCCACCCCAGACCAACTGAATCAGCAACGCTGGCAGGGAGGGGTGTCCAGCATCCTGTGTTTCAATCAGCCATCCAGGCGATTTTTTGTTGTTGTTTTTTTGGCTGCGTTGGGTCTTCGTTGCTGCGCGCGGGCTTTCTCTACTTGCGGCGAGTGGGGGCTGCTCTTCGTTGCGGTGTGCGGGCTTCTCATTGCGGTGGCTTCTCTTGTTGCGGAGCACGGGCTCTAGGCGCAACGGGCTTCAGTAGCTGTGGCTCACGGGCTCAGTAGTTGTGGCTCGCGGGCTCTAGGGCACAGGCTCAGTAGTTGTGGCTCACGGGCTTAATTGCTCCACAGCATGTGAGATCTTCCCGGACCGGGGCTCGAATCCATGTCCCCTGCACTGGCAGGCGGATTCTTAACCACTGCACCACCAGGGAAGCCCGTCCAGGTGATTTTGATGACCACTCCAGTTTGAGAGGCCTGGATGCAGGCAGACGGATGCCGTCACGAAGCCACACCACCGCACCGGCAATCAATGCGGCGGGAGCTCCCTCTGGGCCCCCCTTTATCACATAAGTTCCTCTGGTCCACCGCTCTCCACTGTGATGCTCCTCCCCAGTCTGAAGTTGTAAAACACTTGTCTGTCTACCTTGCTTTTTGCTTTTTTTTTTTTTTTACCAGTTTCTGTGTAGGATCCATGACATCCTTTAAAAGACTCCCCCGCTTATGTTCTCAGAGACAGAGAGTGACCCACGGGGCACAAATAAAATACCTGTTGACTGAATGAGCTAGTCACCCAGGCACTATGGCACTTCATTCAGCCCCTCTAACGTGGGCCAGATGAAAGGCGCCTGCCATCCACTCCTTCTACAAGGATACACTGAGCAAGGACCCACTTGTTGTCATCAGGCCCTGGGGACTGAACTGGGAACAAGACAGGGCTCCCACCCTCAAGGGGCTGACGCTTTAGAAGCCACCCTTCTAACCGGTGCTGCCCTTAGTTCCCCAGGAAATGTCTGCACTTCCTTTTCGATAACCCACGCCAGTTACCCGATGTCACCCCAGGGCTGAAGGGATTTTCCCAGAGCAAGTAAACGAGGTGCTGTACCAAGAAAGACAGTCTCTGGTAATTTTCTTTTGCTATTTTAGGAGACAGCCGCACGTGCAGACAGGAATTACCTGTCAGCTTTCAGATAGGAAGCCCTGCTCCGCTTCCTCGATGAACCCCCCCTGAAGAAGCTGCTCAAGGCTGCAAAGTTTAAGCAAAGGAAAGACCAGGCTCAAGAACTGAGCAAGGGGCTTCCCTGGTGGCGCAGTGGTTGAGGGTCCGCCTGCCCATGCAGGGGACACGGGTTTGTGCCACGGTCTGGGAAGATCCCACATGCCGCGGAGCGGCTGGGCCCGTGAGCCATGGCTGCTGAGCCTGCACGTCCGGAGACTGCCTGTGCTCTGCAACGGGAGAGGCCACAACAGTGAGAGGCCCGCGTACCCAAAAAAAAAGGAACTAAGCAAGGACCCAGTACAAGGTGGCGTGCTTCTCTGCCTTGACCTTGGGGACAGTCAGGACCACCCAGGTGGTGCATTTGAGGGGCAAAAGGATGGTCAAGAAACCCAGTCGTGGTTAAATTCTTCCAGCTCAGAGACATAAAAATTTGGAGTGAAAATCTCTAAGTTCAGAGCACAGTTCTGACTATTGAGGGCCCAGATTTTAAGTGACTACAGAACTGCCAGAAATATTCCTTTCTCCGATGAAATCCAGAGTTTGAAATAACAGCATCTATATCAGCACACACACAGAGAATTAAATTGGAATCCATCTCTACAATTCCTACCAGAAAGAAAGAATTTAAAAAGACTCTTCAAAATCATCATTAGGGAGACATCCCTAACTGCAACAGTAACAGGACAATAATAGGACAGCAATCCATACCAGAGGGTGTTGGAGCCATGAAAGGACTTCATGATAATTATCAGTCATGGCTATGATATTAATCAAGAGGCCACAGAACAACAGCCATCAAAATGTTGTCAGTCGGGCTAAAAATCTGCCTGCCTCCTGATCTCCTAACAAACAGCTGGATCCTCTCCCAAACTGGATTCAGTAAGGCACAAAAAGGGCTACACAGTATATCTCAAAAGGTCTTGTTGCCAACCAGAGTAGTGACAGCCCAGGGCCATGGCTTCATCTATCCTCCTCCAGTAAGAAGTTTGTACCAAGTCTGTTCCTAATGTTACGCTTCTAGATTCATCACGGACACTAATCACCCTAATGCATCTCCTCTATTCTTGTACTTGTGAGCAGCGTGCACTTCCTCCCTTCCCATTCACTCCTCAACGAAACGTGTGATCAAAGATCTGTGGCAAGGACAATGCAGGGGACGCGCGTTCGTGCCCCGGTCTGGGAAGATCCCACATGCCGAGGAGCGGCTGGGCCGGTGAGCCATGGCCACTGAGCCTGTGCTCCGCAACGGGAGAGGCCACAACAGTGAGAGGCCCGCGTACAGCAAACAAACAAACAAAAAAAGATCTGTGGCAAGGAAATGCATCTTAATTTCAAAAATAAAAGTATATGAAAAGACACTCAACATCATTAGCCATTAGGGAAACCCAAATCAGAAGCACAATGAAATACCAATTCCCATCCATTAGGATGACTATAGTCAAACAAGACAGATAAGAGCAAGTGTTGGTGCGGATGTAGAGAAATGAGAACCCTATATATCCTGTGGGTGGGACTGTACAATGGTGCAGCCGGTGTGGACAACCGTCTGGCACTTCCTCAAATGATTAAACAGACAGTTATCATAAGACCCAGCTAACTCCACTCCTAGGAATTCTCCCGAAAGAAATAAAAGCATGTGCGCCCACACAAAAACGTATACATGAACGTTCACAGCAACATTATTCATAATAGACAAAAAATGAAACAACCCAAATGGTCATCAACTGACAAGTGGATGACCAAAATGGGGCAAACCCATACAACAGAGTTCTATTCATCAATAAAAAGAAATGAAGCACTGATACATGTTACAACATGGACGATCCCTGGAAACACCATGCTAAGTGAAAAAAGGCAAAAAGGCAGTCACAAAACACAACATATTGTATGATTGCATTTATATGAAATGTCTCGAATAGGCACATCTCTAGAAGTAGAATTTACAAGAGTAGTTTCTTAGGGCTTGAGAGGATGGGGGATCTGGAAGGTGACAACTAAGGCCTGCCAGGTTTATTCTGGGTGGTAATGAAAATGTTCTAAAATGGACTGTGGTGATGGACGCACAATTCTGTGGATATTCTAAAAAAAAAAAAAAAAAAACCAACACTGAATTATATACTTTAAATGGGAGAATTGGATGATACGTGAAACATATCTCAATAAAGCTGTTATGAAAAAAAAAGCAAGCAAGCAAGCCCACCTCCAAAGTTGGGGTAGAAGCTGAATTTGAAGACAGGCAGATAAGCCTCGGGGCGCACTGTGGCCCCAGCAAGGAGCCACCCTTCCCCCACTGCCCACAGCACAGCCAAGGTAAGGTTGTGCCCTTACTAAGGGCTGACCACAGGCCCAGCGCCAGAAGGAAGTACAGAGAAATGTGCCACTCCGTTTACAAGACACAGTTGTCCTTCCCAGCTCTGGATCAACCTCCCGGGCCACCCTCTGAGGCAAGACCTGCTTTGCCTGCCGGATGCCAATTTCTCAAACCACTTGAGGGCGCTCTCAAAAACAGCCCCATGCCAATGGGGTCAAAGCCCGACTGATGAAGCAGTGAAGAAGTTCCTTCAGAGGCCCATCCACCATCCTTGGAGGACCACTTCTTACATCAGGACCTGTGTCGTCGGAGGATGGATGAGGCTGGAAATGCCCGTCCCTTCAGGAGCGATGTCAGCCCCAACCAGAGAGATATGATCTTTTCCTCACTGCCCACAGGACAATCTCGACACAGCTTGCCGGTCCCACATTCCCATGAGTAGCACCGCTTGAACTGTCATTCACACACCTCTGCTGTCCTACTACGGACCACCCCATCTTCCCACCTGTCTTTAGATGGTGGCTGTCAGGGCCTACCTCTCGCCTCACCCTCGGCAGCAACATTCAAGAAATCCTAATTGTGTTCGCAGCTGCCGCCGCACACGCCAGCGCCGCCTGGTCTAGCTCGCCGAGCTCCAGCCGAAGGGAACAGGGTGAGGGAGGAGGTCTCTATAGACCATGGCTCGTACAGAGCCGACTGCCCGCAAATCCACCGGTGGTAAAACACCGAGGAAGCAACTGGGTACGAAAGCTGCTCGCAAGAGTGCGCCCTCTACTGGAGGGGTGAAGAAACCTCACCATTACAGGCCCTGCTGATTCGCAAACTCCCCTTCCAGCGTCTGGCGCGGGAAGTTGCTCAGGACTTCAAAGCAGATCTGCGCTTCCAGAGTACAGCTCTTGGTGCTTTGCAGGAGGCAGGCGAGGCCTCTCTGGCTAGCCTTTTTGAAGACACCAACCTAGGAGATATCCATGCCAAATGTGCAACAATTATGCCAAAAGACATCCAGCTAGCGCGCCGCATACATGGAGAACGTGCTTAAGAATCCACTCTGACGGGAAACATTTCATTCTTTAAAAAAATATATTCTCTTCTTCCTGCTATTGGTAGTTCTGAACGTTAGATATTTTTTTCCCATGGGGTCAAAAGGTACCTAAGTATATGACTGTAAGTGGAAAAACGGGGGGCGACAGAAATCAGGTATTGGCAGTTTTTCCATTTTCAGGTGTGTGTGAATTTTTAATATCAATGCGGGGACATGAAGCATTAATGCAAGTCAAAATGTTTCCACGAACAAGTTTCAGCAGTTCAACCTTGTAACAATTATAAATAAACCTGTTAAATTTTTCTGGACAGTGCCAGCATTTGGATTTTTTTTAAAACAGGTAAATTTCTCGTTGACTGAAACTAAATGGTGTTTGTAGCGTTTTTATCACACAGTGGATTCCATCCATTCACTATACTTTTCTAACTGAGGTGTCCTACATGCAGGTACATATTTTTAATGTTGTCTGTTTTCCGTGCTGTTCCTGTAAGTTTGCTATTAATATACGTTAAACTATAAAAAAGAAAGAAATTCTGAGTCTGCTGTGTTCATCCACGTTGCCTTGGAAACCCTGCCCCTGTCTCACAACTGAACCCCACATCCTGCCTAAAACCTCCCCTGGCTCCCTGGACTGAGGAGGGCGCATCCTCCTTGGAGCACTCCCAGCAGTACGTGCTCTTTCTAAAGAGCTTACCTACTGCTCTGTCAGATGATCTTTTCTTTCATTTCTCTGTAAGTTCTCTAAAGACAGGAAGTGCAAGGAATGGGACTGCCTTGCACACCGGGGATGGTCATTATGTGTTTGCCAGATGAAAAAACAGGATGATGGGGATGAGATGATGAAACACAAATGAGCAGTGACCTCCAGGGCCACCTCCTGGTGTGAAGCACAAAGAAGCCAGGCACTCTGAGACTGTAAGTTGACCTCACCTTTTGGGAGTTTTTAACCCTAAGATCTGTCACATAGCAGTGAAGGATCATTATGCCCTTGACTAGATGGGGTTAAACTAAAGAGGATATGGTGGTAGATGGGTACTAATAAGGGGGGAAGAAAAGGAAAAACAGCTTCAGAAGATAATTCTAGAAGGGGCAGTGACTGTGGGACCAAAATGATGTCCAAGACAAGGGATGAGAGGGGAAACAAGTTGAGGGGAACTCTGGGGGAGGCTGTTGGTTTCATCACTGGGTATCCGAGATGGTGACAGGAAAAGATCAGAAGGGTGATGAGGGGTAACTGAATGAACTCCCCGTTGTTTAAAGTATCTTCTCTTAAAACAACTGGTTAGAAAAAGTCTTATACTATAGAGATTTTCAACAAAACTTCCACATACCTCTGTATGTGGAGTTTGAACTTTGAAATCCTACGCTAATTTGCTCAGGAAAATTAATGCTTGGCAGTGGTCTTGTTTGCTAATTTTTTTATAAAATTCAGGTCCACATATCTACTCATGTAAAACTGCACAACAGCAAACACTATGAGACCCCGATTAAATGCTAGATGAGGGTCAGTCCTAAACTGTAAGTTTCAAAGACATGTGTCTGATCACTCCTAATTATAAGTTGCAATAAAAGTCTTTAGAGAATGCTAATGACTCAACTCTGAAACAATTGCCTACTACTTCTCTTTCCAGCCTCAGTACAAATTTACATTAAGAGCAACTTAGAGTGCTTGGAAAACTGTGTTAAAACAAAAATACTAGCCATTAACATCTGCTATCAGGGTGAATCTGGACTTCCACTATTTTGCAACCAAAATGCGGCACAGAAATCAACTGTGTGCTAACCCTGACATGAGTGCACACCACTCCCAACTCTGCTCACCAGAGCAGCTCACTGGCCTAGTCATTGACTTTAAAAGGAAGTAGGATAAATTAAAATGTATAAAGTACCTTCATGCAGACTGGGACACTACATGAGATCTTCCTTAGGAACATAATAACCAAGCACAAACTCTTGATTCACAGAGAAGGACACTGAGGTCCCGAAAACGTTGTTTCCAACTGGAGTCAGAATCAAACCATAACTCAAGTTCTGCTTCCTGATCCGATTTGGTCTCCACCACACCAAGCTGCGTCTCTCAGCTGCCTGCAGAAACTCAAAATGGAAGAGACGTATCGATATGAAACACCAACCAGAAACCACAGTCTGGTGACAGTAAGGTACTGTGAGTCTACTGCGATGTCCCCCCAACCTCGAGGAGCTAGCTGGGAGAATCAGCAGATGAAAGGAAGAAAAACATACATTCACGGAATTACTGGTGCAAGGCAGGCAGATGGCCTAGGCTGGGGTGGGAGTCTAGCTCTAAATATGGTGTGTTCTGTTGTTAAAAGGAGAAACTGAGCAGGAGGGAAGGACAAGCAAAGCAGTCTTTTCTTCCACAATAAGCCCAAATTCCTGGGAAGATGCTCCGAGGCTAGATGCTCACTCCCTGGACGGCTCGGTGCCACCAAACTGAAGCCAGCCCCCAATATAAGGTGTGAGTCCTTGACAGCTGTGCTAGCCACGAGCTCTCCTCCCAATCTGTGGAGCAAAGGAGCCCAGGAACTAACGGTGGTGGGGATACTGCTGGAACACGTACGGACGGGCCCATTCTCTTCCACTTTCCTGACTCGGTTCTCTGACAAATTCTGGGCCTTTATAAACAGGAAAAACACATTTGAAGTGAAAACAGCATGTTCTTTTTAGAACCGGCTAAACAAGTCTTATCTTGAGTCACTAACCAAAAGACACCCACTAAAGCAACACACCTTTGCTATTCTCGAAACGGGGGGAGAGGGGTGGCTACTTTCTGATGCCTGGGCCTTACATGGCCCGTCCCTTTTACTTCATTTTTTTTTATTTTTTGAATTCTGTTGTATTTATTTTTTTATACAGCAGGTTCTTATTAGTCAACCATTTTATACACATCAGTGTATACATGTCAATCCCAATCTCCCAATTCATCCCACCACCATCCCACCCCCTGCCACTTTCCCCCCTTGGTGTCCATACGTTTGTTCTCTGCATCTGTGTCTCTATTTCTGCCCTGCAAACCGGTTCATCTGTACCATTTTTGTAGATTCCACATATATGCGTTAATATACGATATTCGTTTCTCCCTTTCTGACTTACTTCACTCTGTATGACAGTCTCTAGGTCCATCCACGTCTCTACAAATGACCCAATTTCGTTCCTTTTTATGGCTGAGTAATATTCCACTGTATATATGTGCCACATCTTCTTTATCCATTCGTCTGTCGATGGGCATTTAGGTGGCTTCCATGACCTGGCTATTGTAAATAGTGCTGCAATGAACATTGGGGTGCATGTGTCTTTCTGAATTATGGTTTTCTCTGGGTATATGCCCAGTAGTGGGATTGCTGGGTCGTCGGCTTATCCCTTTTACCTTTGAAGGGATCAAACCAAGACAGTCCTGTGCCCAGTTTGCATTTATTAGGCTGCACTTGCATTCTTGGTGTGGGCGGGGAAGGGAAACAGCCAGCCCTGCCCACCTGAAGCAGGATCGGCCTTGCAGCTACACTGCTTGCTAAGTGTAGTTCAGGGCTCCATAGCTGGCATCAACAGCTAAGTAAATTTTCAAACACTGTAATAAGGCTATTGACTCTGTATCCAGAACAGGCCTTCCTTCCTGCCCCCTCTGTTCCATCCCACCCTCCACTCCCTCCCAACTGTCCTCTGGCCACTGTGCATGTGGTCATGTCCACTAGGGGGAGCAGAGGGGCAGGGAAAACAGTTGGAAACACACATGGATGAACTGTATTCTGACTCTGCCTCTCAGGCAGGAGGTGTGCACATTATTGGCAGGTGGACAAAGGAGTGAGAAGGAAGCTGTCACTTCTGGATAAGAATCTTCCCATGTTCTCTAAGTTTCATTTACCAGGCTCACAGGTTGTTCTCAGTTGACAGAATTTCCCATCAACAGAAAAAAATGAAACCACAGCAATGCTAAGAATTCTGAAAACATCTACTAAACCAAAACAAAAAGCACGGGTTGGGCTTCCCAGGTGGCGCACTGGTTGAGATGCAGGGGACACGGGTTCGTGCCCCGGTCCGGGAAGATCCCGCGTGCTGCGGAGCGGCTGGGCCCGTGAGCCATGGCCTCTGAGCCTGCGCGTCCAGAGCCTGTGCTCCGCAACGGGAGGGGCCACAACAGTGAGAGGCCCGCGTACTGCGAAAAAAAAGAAAAGCACGGGTCCCTGAAAAATGAAATAAATCCATTTAATCCAGGGTGTCTCGATTCTTGGCACAATTGACGTTTGAGGCCAGAGCATTCTTTGTCACAGGGGGCTGTCCTGCGTGTTGTAGGATGTTAGGCAGCATCCCTGTCCTCTAGCTACTACACGCCGTTAGAGATAGATGCCATTAGAACCCGCCACCACCAACTGTGACAACATAAATGTCTCCTGACATTGTCAAATGTTCCCTAAAGGATAAAAGCACCCAGGTTGATAACCAGTGCTTTAGCCCATCAGCAGGACCTTACCCGCCCCATAGGATGAGGCTCAGGGAAGGGCAGCCCATAGGACTAGATCGCAGGGCAAGGAGAAGCAAACCAAGTAAACTCAGGAGCCAGTCACCAGCCCTGAAGATGCGCAGGCTCAGAGCCCTGAGCTAAGACTAGAGGCCACAGAGAGAGGAGAGGAGGGCGGATTCCTGACGCTGTCCCAAGGTGACTGACCATGAGTCTCATTTTCTTCCACATCCCTCGGTGCCAACACTATCCTGGCACCCGCCACGGAGTTCCTGCCTGGGCTGGCTATGCCCCCATGTACTAATTAGTATATGTCACTGACGCTCCACTCCACAAAGATCCTAGTCTACAAATCAAGGTACGGGGAAGAAGGCTTTGAGAAGACAAAAGCTGGATGATGCTACATCAGACAGTCTTAAATAGAAAAGGACTGTCATCTGGCTTCCAGCCCAGGAAACCATGAACACACATTGTGACAGGTCGATGATGACTCTCTAGGAAGAAAAAAGGAATGGTCTGTGTAAAGATCACATGGTGTGTATATTCGTTAGGTAGGTCTCCTTGATGTTGGATGAGAAACTCAAAGATTCACTTCCACTCAGAGCCAAAGGACAGTAAAGCCACAAAGGAATTTTATGGTAAGAGTACAAAATGCACTTTTTTCCTCTGAGGATCAGACTTCCGGCAACTCCTTATGCGTAGAAAAAAACACCCACGAATGACAACAGGCCCCAGATGGCCCCGGTAATCAAGAAAACCAGAGTCACAAAAATCAGCAAAATTACTTCCAAAAACTAGGACAATGCCCTGAAGATAAAGCTCATTATTCAACAAGTGCTCCCCGAACCCTACAAGTCAATCACCCCAGGACCCCACTCCTCCACCTGGAGAGCAGCACACGCTGGGGCTGGCTCAAGAGTGTGCACTGTCTGCAGGAACGGGACAGCCTTTCAAGCACGAGATCTGATAAAGACCAGCAGGTTAAAAGATTTTAAAAACTAGCTGGCAGGGACTTCCCTGGTGGCGCAGTGGTTGGGAATGCGCCTGCCAATGCAGGGGACACGGGTTCGAGCCCTGGTCTGGGAAGATCCCACAGGCCACGGAGCAACTAAGCCCGTGCGCCACAACTGCTGACCCTGTGCTCTAGAGCCCATGCGCCACAACTACTGAGCCTGCGAGCCACAACTACTGAAGCCCGCGGGCCTAGAGCCCGTGCTCCGCAAGAGAAGCCACCGCAATGAGAAGCCCACCCACCACAATGAAGAGTAGCCCCTGCTTGCCCCAACTAGAGAACGCCTGCACGCAGCAACGAAGACCCACGCAGCCAATAAATAAATAAATAAAAACTAGCTGGTGAGTGAGAAGATGAGTGCACACACGCGAACATGCACACAACATCAGCGAAAGTGGCCACTCGGAGGCTTATCAAACGTAAATGGTTTAATGAATTTCCCATCACTTCTAAAACGGGGTTATAGCAAATCCCCATGGAACGCAAAGCCCAGGCTCTGGCAGAACCTGGGTCATAAATGGCCCCAGTCTGAACTTTCTTAGGTAAGAACTCAACCACCAGATGCTTACTTGTCCCTGAATTTATAAATGAAGGTCAAAGCTAAAATGGAGCACCTCAGGAGAGTTCCCTGCCCTCAGAGTTAAGGATTGCCGAAATCCAGGCCTCCCAACCGTGATACACTTAAGAATCACCGGGGCTCCTTTTTTTTTTTAAAAAAAGACAGCTGCCAGGTCTCAAACCTCAAGATTCTGATTAACTTGGTCTGAGGTGCGGCCCAAGCTGGGGTATTTTTATTTAATACACAGGCAAACATGATAACTATTACATTCTTGGAAAGGTATCTTTTCTATCATGTCTATGGATCCTGCCTAGTGGGATCCAAAACATGGTCTAGCCCAGTATTTAAAATGATAAACTCTCTACTCTGGACAAATACAGTCGAACTGGCTTATTAGACAATCTACATGCAAGGCACTCTGGTTTTCTCCTTAAAGAATCATGCGCTGGTCTTCTCAGACCAATGCCCAAGAAGCCCTGCCCAAGGAGGCAGTCTTTCAGGAAGAGCTAGTCCACTATAGAGCCCTGTTAGACCTCTACACCATGGAAGGACTTGTTGGACTGTTAGGGTTTTTATTAACCTCTCCTTGGCATTTGGCTCCAAAGATGAGAGATTATCTGAGGCTAAACTAATGGCCTCAATGTGTACCAATGCATCTAGTAACCAGCACCTCTATAACCTTGCTACTCAAAACCTGGCCTGCGAGGGGCTTCCCTGGTGACGCAGTGGTTGAGAGTCCGCCTGCCGATGCAGGGAACGCGGGTTTTTCCCCCGGTCTGCGAAGATCCCACATGCCGTGGAGCAGCTGTGCCCGTGAGCCATGGCCGCTGAGCCTGCGCTCCGCAACGGGAGAGGCCACAGCAGTGAGAGGCCCGCATACCGCAAAAAAAACAAAACAAAACAAAACAAAAAAAACCTGGCCTGCAGACCAGCAGTACTGAGATAAGCTGGTAGACTGTTAGAAATGTAAGGCCCAATCCCAGACCAACCGAATCAGAACTGGTATTTAGAACGCGATCCTCAGGTATTTGTTTGCACATTAAAGTTTAGAGACACGTTGGTTTTTTTTGTTTTTTGCGGTACGCGGGCCTCACTGCTGTGGCCTCTCCCGTTGTGGAGCACAGGCTCCGGACGCGCAGGCTCAGTGGCCGTGGCTCACAGGCCCAGCCGCTCCGCGGCATGTGGCATCTTTCCGGACCGGGGCACGAAACCGTGTCCCCTGCATCGGCAGGCGGACTCTCAACCACTGCGCCACCAGGGAAGCCCAGACGCATTGTTTTTTATCTCATCCAGGATACTAAGAATGAGGGCCAATCGGACACTACTTTCCAGTGGGGGGTGATGGAGAATGTGGCACAATTCTTCTCCTTTTCATAATGTGCAAAGAACTGAATGATTTGGTATTACTTCTGAATAAACTGGAGACATGTCAGGAAGACCAGCTGTCTTACAGACACCCTTTGAGTTACTGTAAGATGCATCCTGCTGAGATGAGAATGACATCTGCAGATGGCAGGGTTTTATCATTGTGAATTAGGAGTGCTTATACTACCCATCATATACTCTGTGCTGCTCAAAGTCAGATATCAGCAGGGGGTTATTGGGCTTTTGTTGTCTTTTAATTGCTCAAGTGCGCAGTTTAGAAAACCTGCTTAAGGATCCTGACTATTGTCCTACATGACTTCAAAGTGAAAGAGCCTTCAACTCAGGTAAGCATCCTTTAACAGGGCCTTAATTTTGCCTAAGATGATGTGAACCAATATTTAAGTTTCTAGAAATGCGTCTAATTCTGATATCTTCCAGGGCATATAACTAACGGACTTTATGGCCACTGAAAGCCTTTCAAAGCTTTGCTGAAAGAAACTATTTTTGAAAGATGACTTAAGTTCTTTCTGAAAGAAACTATTTGAAGGATGACTTAATCCATCTGATGTTCTTGATCGACTTTGCCCAACCTTTTGTAACAAACAAGCTCCTTTAACAGTCTTTCTTTCTCTCACACACATACGCATAGGCACACATACCATAGGAACTTTCTAATCCTTTCTTAACTCCTATTTCATTTTTGAAACGAGATATTAGTTTATGAAGTTCATTCATTTTGATAACATCTTTGTTCATGTGCAAAATGATTAATGACAAATTACCTTTTACTCATTTAGCGTGTAACACACAGCATCTAATTATGTAAGAAAAAAGTATGACTGGTCAACAAAATCAATTTCACAATTACAGTCTTATTAGTATACATTTTGCGTGGGGACCCAACGTCTATTCAAAACCAGAGAGCAATCTAATTACCGGCCCCAGCATCAAAACTAGACAGGAAACAGCCCAATGTTTGGATTTCTTGTATCTGAATTTGAAAACAACAAATCAAATGGTTTATAAAGGGAGGACTCTTTACTTCCTCTGGACACATTTTCATGCAGAACGTGTGCTCCATTTCCCAGAAAGAACCACAGAGGAGACTATTACTGCTCTTTCATCAGTGTTCACAGGTCTTCTTGGGGAGGAAGGACAGCATCTCAGCCTGAGGCGCGGGGAGGCGGGGCATGACTGCTGGGCTTCCTGCCCTCAGGAGGTGCACTCCCCCTTTCCCTGCCCGCAGGAGTTAAAGAGGCGGGGCTTCCCTACCCAGCTGAGTCCACCCAAGGCTTCCTGGCAATCACCAGGGCAGCTGTGTAGATTTCTATCTAGGATGGATCAGAAGTCTGGCACCCAAGACCCATCTTCCAACTCAGCTTTGCTCTAATAAAGCTGGTTCTGTAATCTTCATCTGGCTTCTACTATTCTCTCTACTTCAGAACCCAGAAGGGAGGAAGGGTGTGATTAACTGGCATCTCCAATCCCCCGTAAGTTTATTTTCTAAGTTTTCCATGTTTTGTTTCTAAGTATCAGGATAAGACAGGTGGTTTCCGGCAGCTATTTGAAAGCATTTCTCCACAAATAACAAATTCCAGGTGTATGAGTCTTTAATTCTAATAAATTAAAAGACAAAGTGACTATCACGGTCAAAATATTTTCTCTAAATATTGATTTTTTTAAAAATACTGTAAGATATGCCAAAACATTTCTGATCAGATGAATCCAACTTCTGGCTAGAAGGGAAGATAATCTGGAGGAAAATCGGCAGAATTATCAGTAAAATGCTCAATAATTTATACTTTGCCCTGAGTGCTCCTAATGCATCGTGCCTGTAACCAACAGTCCATTGGGGATACACATATTTTTATAACATAGCATTTCCAAAAACTTCCTGGGTTGCTGGTACAGAACTACTAACCACAATGCAAGCTCTTGATAAATGCTGGCAGGCTTTCAAACTCTTCCATCTTAAAGTGGGATCGGAGATCATATATGTAAATATCTATTTTATTTAATGACTTTGAAAAATAGAAATGGTGAAAAGGACATCACCAGCATTCAGAATGAAAGCCCAGGACACCTCAAGAACCCCCAGGGCATGAGAACCATCACATGGCAACTGCTGCTCTAGACTTTTCCAATCTCTGGATTTGGCCTGACCCCAGTCGACATGTCTTGGAAGAAATCTTCAAAGCAATGTATATATTTGACCTAAAATAGAAGGCAGTAAAAAAGGAAATGGCCAGGGCTTCCCTGGTGGTGCAGTGGTTGAGAGTCCGCCTGCCGATGCAGGGGACACGGGTTCGTGCCCCGGTCCGGGAACATCCCACATGCCGCGGAGCGACTGGGCCGGTGAGCCATGGCCGCTGAGCCTTTGCGTCCGGAGCCTGTGCTCCGCAATGGGAGAGGCCACAACAGTGGGAGGCCCGCGTACCGCACAAAAAAAAAAAGAAAAGTAAAAAAGGAAATGGCCAGATAAAACATATCTCTGGGTTTACTGTAAACCTGACAAAGGTTTTTCTCATTATTCTTCTTGTATTCAGAAGGACCTAGAGAAGAAAGTTCTCTTTCATCTTAGTATCATCCGGGCATCTAAACAACTGGTTGGATCTTACTCAATGACATGGTAAAATATAACTGACATTGCTTCCCCCTTCAAGAGAGTGGCTAGGAAAAGCTCAAAGCCAAATCACAGTCCACTTCCAGGAGGTAAATTGGTGTCTATTTTGTGTTTAAACCTCATTCCTGACTCTAAATGTCCTCTTATTTTCTCCCTGCCTCATCTGTTTCCCCTTAATTTTTTTTTTTTTTTTTTTTTGGCGGTACGCAGGCCTCTCACTGTCGTGGCCTCTCCCGTTGCGGAGCACACGCTCCGGACGCACAGGCTCAGTAGTTGTGGCTCACGGGCCCAGCCGCTCCGCGGCATGTGGGATCTTCCCGGACCAGGGCACGAACCCGTGTCCCCTGCATCGGCAGGCGGACTCTCAACCACTGCGCCACCAGGGAAGCCCTCCCCCTAATCTTAAATGTATTTTTATATCTTCCTGTATTACATATTTTAATCCTTTTTGAAACATATTGTAAGTAATTAGTTAAACAAAAAGGAACAAAACTATAGCACATAGATTAATGGTCCTCCCAATATGTCCACATTCTCATCCCCAGAACCTGTTACATTACATGGCAAAGAGGGATTATGGTATCGATAGAATTAAGGTTGCTAATCAGATGACCTTAAAATAGGGAGATGATCCTGGCTTATCCCGGTGGGCTCACTGTAGTCAAAGGACCCTTAAAAGCAGAAAAGGGAGGCAGAGGGTAGGTCAGAAGGATACAGTCTCTCCTCAAGAACTCTCAGACTGGGTCCTAAGTTGTTTGCACAAAGCCAAGCATATTGATGTAACAAGTCTAGTCATTTGGTTTCTCCTGGTGACCTTTGGTTCTACTCTAGTGGTGAGAGATTAGGGATTTTAGAAGTCGGGAGGGCGTGAATGAAGATGACAGCACAGAAACTAACTGCAGAAAAGGACCACAGTTTAGGGCCATTTGGTAGAAGTGCCAGCAGCCTCTCAGGAGGGCCTGGGAGCATCAGTCTATGATTCTGACCAGAGCTGATCTTCACGATAATGACACTGCACCACCTCACTCATTAACAAGATGTAATACAGGATTCGGGGATATTTCTCGATAAATTCATGTAGCTGAGCTCCTCATTTATAGATAAATGAGGCATGGATGGGGGGTGCAGAGGGAGGGAAGACTGTATGGTGAGATGTGAAAAGCACAGACGGGGTCAAATGTCACATGTGCTGACCACGGTGCTTCCCTGCCGGACCCTGGTTGCTACCCAACTATCCACTCTCTGAAAGCAGGGCTGTCCTCATCCTCACTGCAGTAAGAGCTGGCCGGTATCACTGTTAACACACATCCTCTCAGCTGACAAGGTCCCCATTTACAGCGGGGAAACTGAGGTACGAACGACCAAGCAATCAAGGCCACACAGCTACCAGGTGGCAGAGCTGTTGAAGACCCCGGCCATCAGGCTTAACCATGGTTCTCGGATGCCTCAGCATCTAACAGAGAGCCTCACACCTCGAAGGTATCTCACTGATGAATAAATGGAGTGAGTCTGCAAAACACCAAAGGGATTAAATCACTTGCTCGGCCCACGACAATAAGCACTTAATAAATTATCAGTTGCTTTCCACCGAGTGTTAGGGTTTCCCCCAATTTCAAGGAAACCCAGTAAGGCAGCTCTTTTCAAATGAGGAGCTGGGGAGATATATAATAATCATCTGGAAAATTTTCAAAACATTTAGCCCTGAGCAGAGGCCTCCCTCATCCTCCTCCCCTAAGTTTGCTTTAGTCATCCTAGCTGGGCTTCAATTTGGGGATTAGAAAAGAAAACAACTTCCCGGGTGATCCTGCAAACACTCACTCCTATCCCCACCCCACTCCCACCCAGCAAAGCATCTCTGCTACGAGGTGTCTTGGCTCTCACGACAGGGAGGGAACCCAGAATGGGCTGAGTGTGGAGCCTCGCGGTGGAGACTTCATTTCAAAGGTTATGAGGAGGCACAACTAAAATTTATGTGATCAGCAAAATAATTCCAAATATTAGAGCTGGGCATCCAGGTATATAGCAAGGGCGTAAAAACACACACATACCTTACACTGCAGAGGCTATCCGGAGGAAAATGGCAGATTACTAACACCTCCGTCAGACAGACATGCACAAAAGGAGCACGCGGTGTGCCCTCTGTGGTTCCACACGTTGTGGAGAAGACACGGAAGGTTCAAGAGATGGTCCCTGCCCTTAGAGACAAGTGCCTTCTCCACCAACCCTCCCACACAGCCGTGCAGAACACGCGAACTCGGGGCTCTCTCCAGGGCACCACACCAGGGGGTCCCAGGGGCTCAGGAGATGGAGAGAAGCCCCCCAGAGGTTTCAGAGACCCTGTGATGTAAACTGGGTCTCTTCCCTTCATTTCCCCTCATTTCTTAAGCTCCAACTAATGCCAGGCTCCAGGCTAGGCATCAGGGGATAAAGGATGAATAGCAGTTCTGGAAGCTACTGACTGCAAGCTGCAAGCTTGAGGAAGGGTACACAGCAAGAGAGATACCCAGTTTCTCTGCAGTCCTGGGGACCTGGGGAGAGTAGCTGTAAACCAGAGGGAGGGGACCCTGAGGCACAGAGTTCCAGGACTCGGGACAGTTTTGAATGAGTCACTTAACATCTCAGTTTGTTTCTGTCTGCCCTTAAAAGGAAGCCGCAGAAACAGGGGGTATCTAAGTCCCTTCCATTTTAAGATTCAAATGAGAACAGACTTCTATTGACCAGCTACTCAAATGTTTTGATAATTCAGGATGAACAATCTCATAGCCTAGAATGCGATCCTGGCAGGAGAGGGAGGGGCAGGTTGGCATCAGATGACAGAAACTGATTTACAGTGAGGGAATTATACATGAATGAAGCCATTATGCAGAACGGAAAACCACCGAAGTTCATTTTAACTGTGCCCCCTCCATTTTATCCCTTGCCTCGAATGAATATACTAAATTTATGTCACTCGCCTCTCACGACCGCTAGGTTTATAAGCTCATTAAAAAATACTTTTATAATCACTGTGCAAAATACTATGATCATTATTATAATGATTTAAATGCCTGCAGCAGTGCAGCAGGACCTGGGGAGAGTTTATTAATACCTTGGCAAAATGTGCCGTGAACACGCCATCGGGATGTTTGCTTTGAAAAATGTTCCCTGACTTTTTTCCAGTGAGCTCAGTTCACGTTGCGCTCACATTGTGACAGCCCCAACCAATGGGGCAGGTGAACTGTTTCCTCATTTCCTCTGCCCCATGGTGCTTCTCCCCACCAAAACCTACCCCAGGATCAAGGGTAGGTTTTGAGGCACTGGTTCTCAACCCTCACTGTGCATCAGAATCACCAGGGGAGACTTTTTAAACACAAATGTCAGCCCACCACCCTCCCCAAGATGATGACTCAATTGGCCTGGGTAAGGCGAGGAAACCAACGTAACGTTAAGCGTGCCCTCAAATTCTAAGCGCTATTGAGCTCAATTGTCCACCTTATCAGACAGATAATTGAAGTGCGCAGAGAGAAAAATGGGGGAAAAGCAAGTCTGAGGGGTGAGGGTGGTAGGTGAGGGAAAAGGGGGGCCGTGATAAACCAGAGACCCATCTAGCGGCAGCAGCCACTCTGCAGCTCCAGACACGGGACAGCTTGAGGGTAGACAGTCTAGGGTTGGCCGAATCTTTCAGTCTTTCCAGAGAACCAGAAAGCCCAGAGTCTTGGGACAAATCTCTGTATTTATCAATGTCTGCACTAATTTCGTTTTGTTGTTGTTGTTTTTTTAAGTTCCAGGTGGGCCCAAGTTCAAAGGAGTTTACAGTCTTGCGCACCTGCTCAGCCCACCTCATTACAGGTATCTGTTACTTTATCCTAACTGCCTAACCATACTTAACTTTCTGAACAGTAGCCGGTATTGTTCTCAACCAGATACTAATTTCTTATCCTCACTCTCAAAGGCTTCAGAGCTCTAGCTTCTAGCCCACATGCTCTCCCCAACACAGGCTTGTGAATTAGTCATACCTAACTGCCAATCCTAAGAAACTGGAAAGGCATTTAAAAGCCATCTAGAAAGAGAGATGCAGACCCCGGGATCCAGAAAGTCTAAGTGACCCGCCCAGGACCACAAAGACTGTTGAAGGTGGGGTGACCAACTCCACCCTGGTATTAGCACTGGAAGTCCCCTGTCCTGGGAAACCCAGGCAAAGCGGGATTGTTGATCGTCCTGGATGAAGGACAGAGCCACACGGCTGTTCCTTTGGAAGGCACCCCCATCATCTGGAACTCTTGATACGTATACACATTCTAGCGTCAAGGTTTGCTCCCTGTTAAGATTCAAACTCCCTGAAGGAAGGAATTCAGATCCTACAAGTTAAGTGCTTGATACTTGTTGGAAAAAGTCCTTATGACTCCTTGGTCAAGAAAGACGCCTGCTGGTCTTGTCCTTGGAAAATACAGGCATCACTGCTCTGGGAATCTCTCTGAAGAACCCAAGGTCTTGACTATTCACTGGAGCTTCCTTCTCAGCCCGCAATGACCACTTCACCACTTCACTGACAGCAAGCATGAGAAACATGAAGAAATGAACGAGATGAGTAACTTTCAGCTGGCTGCTCCTTTCTCTCCTCGTACCACAAAGTCTCCTTCCTACCCTAATGAGGTTATTACCCATCATCAAGGATGTGGCATCTAATATGTTCTGAATTCTCCACTCAGAAGGCAGCCTCTCAGCCGTGAAAGGAGTCAGCCTCTGCAATCCTCTCTCAGAAGCCTGCTTGGGAATTACTCAAGAGGGTCAGAGCTGAACGCCGAGTGTCTTGCATGGATGGAGGGGCCGTCCGGCGTGGCAGCAAGAACCAGATTCCAATCTCAGCACTGACGTGAACTGCCCCGAGCCCCCTCCCTTCGGGAAATTACAGAAATGGAGACGCAGCTTCCTTGTCTATAAAATGTCTACCTTGCAGGGTTTTCATTTGCAAAGGGCCTAGTCCAGTGCCTGGTCCTGTAAGGCACCCCAGAGGCCTTTGCTAGTCAGGTGGGAGATCTCCCCCTACTGCCTGATTTCAAAACACACAACCGGCCTCCGCTAACCTAGTTTTATTCCGAATCAGACAGTGGTTTTCTTACTGCCCCTCAGCTGCCTTTCTCAAAAGACGCAAGCAAATCTGTGCGAGATACAGAAAGCAGAGGCAAGTGTTAGCAAATGTCACCACAACTGACACAAAGGATTTTTCTAGCTCGTCCGTCCGTGTTGATGGGGAAGACCACAGAGCTCTGTCACCAAGCCCAATTCCCAATGTTGGTAAAGATCACTGCTTCAAAGAATTTCCTAGGTCAGCCCTTAAAGTCCGAAATCCGTTCCCCGAATTCATTATAACCCATAGTAATTCATTATAACTCCATCTCTCAGAGCAAAACTCCACTTTCTGATTCACGGTCTAGAGCCGTTCCCTTGTAGATGCTGTAGTTTAGAATTCCGACCAAATCAAGACCGAACAAGCCCTGTGCCCTTACGTTTTACCATCTAAACAAGATAAAACAAAGCAAGATGTACACATGCTTGGGAAACAATTCACATGGACATCATTTTAAGCAAACTGTATCTTAGATTCGAGAACTGTCTGCGTTATTCTCCTAGCATAAAACCTGTTGTGGCAGTTCCGCCTTTTTACATAACAAAGTTATGACCTTAGGTCACCAGATAGAATTACACTGCTCAAATTTATTCTTGGCAAGCTCTTTGGAGATATAATCCACTTTGCAAGGATAAACAAGTGGCAGCTATCAAACACTTACAGACACTCACATACAACAAACACCATCGCCATGACCCTCAACTTTCACAGACTCAAGACTGTCCACGCCAATCCTAAATTAAAATGTATCCAAGAGTCCGTGTAACAGGAAGTGTGTCATTCTAACCTGGCAAGAGAAATGGGCATTAAAAAGCATTACTTAGGTCTGTAGTCAATGTCCTGGTACTAGAGCATACAAAATGACACCACTGGGGGAAGCTGGGTTCATGAAACTCTCTGTAGTCTTTTTGCAACTTCCTGTGAAATAATTATTTCAAAACAAAAAAGTTGCCTTTTAAAGCATTACTTATTGGGTTTCTTCCTGTTTGGGGAGATTTTTCATAATACAGAAGCCCAAACCCCATTCTGAATCCCTTTCTACTTATGGGTCCAGGATAGGACCTACACCTAAATACTTTGAAAAAGGTCTGCAGATGTTTCCGGAAAACCTCCCCTGTTCAATGAGAACCCCAAACGACGTAAATCACTGGAGAGTTTAAGAGTGGAGAGGCCGCCGTATTTGATCTTGGCTGCTGTGTGGAGGATGTGAAGAGGACACGGCCAGAGCCCAGGAACCCAGGGAGAGGCTCCTGCAGCTCTGGGTGAGGACTGAGTCGGATAAAGGCCTCAACAGGGTAGTGGCAGTCTTGGATGGTAGAAACATTTAAGAGGTCAAATAAGCAGGACAATGAACAATGACTAAGTGGCGGGGATGGAGGGAGGAGTCCCAGATGACCACTAGACTTTCATCTTGGGCAGCTGAGGCAACGTGGTATGTCGTCCACCAAGACAGGAAAATGGAGGAGCCGGTGTGTAAGACAGGATCAGGAAGGCTGCCTGAAGGTTCTACAGGGCAACAGTATTATGTACCTTCTTCCTCTAGTGGAGGAATCCCCTCTCCCTCGTCTGACGGAGCATAAAGAACTGGGGATGGACAACTTGGCACAGCGGGTGAGAAGACCGGCCGTTGTTCAGGCACATCAGCCACTTGACCCTGGTCAGGTCATTCTCACAGCCAACTACACACACAGGCATTTAAACTTATGTACCTCCATTTGGAAAAGAGCTACCCAACCAAGCTGTCGTGCCCCACCGGATCTAGAGGCGCTTGGATTCTAACATTTCTATGAAAAGAACTAAACGCCACAGGAAATCTGAGTTAAAACGTTTTTTTTTCCCAAAATTGAATATCCTATAACAAATGTTTTCCCATTTTTTTCTTACTTGTAGGAGTACAGGTTATTGGGAATAGGAAGTAGGTCCCTGGACAAACATTTCCCCGGGTAGACTGCCACCGCCCCCCAAAGTTTCACTTAGAAATGCTTTGGGGTGGAGAATTTAAAATCCAGGAACCCCCTTCAACAAAAGGAATGTTCCTAGAATAAACTACCAAGAATCATAAAAAGTAGAAGAGACCTCAAAAATAGTTACCTCTGCTGTACACCTGAAACTAACTCATCATTGTAAATCAACTATACTTCAATCAAATAAATAAATAAATAAAAATAGTTACCTCCGATTACCTTCTCTATACCTAAAGGAATCCTTTCAGTATCACTGATTATCAGAAATTAGTCTCTTCACCATATCCCCCATCCTCCACCCCAGTCTTTACCTACTGAAAGGCCATTTTCAGATGAAACATTGCCTTGTCAGGCCCTAAGCATACAGGATCCCTCCCTTCTGTTTCCCTCTTATAACTTTTATGAAATATCTGTGCATGGCATGGTTACTTTTGTATTTGAATTATTCCTGATTATATTACTATGCTATATATAAGTACTATTTCTTGAGTGCTTGCTATGAACCAACTAGGAACTTTATGTAAACCTTAATTCTCACAGCCAGTATAATATCTATTTTACAGAAGAAGAGCCCAAGACTGAGAGATTCAAGTACAGAAATGCTCTTATTACTTCTCTGTCCTAACCCAGGCTGCCCTTCCTGTAAACCCTAGTTCCTTCCACATTATACATGTGATGTGAGGGTTTTATCTCCAGCGCCTCTAACACAGTTTTGCCACAGAAGATACTCAATGATTATTTGCTGAACTCCACTGACATCTCCCAGGCCCTCCCCCAGCAGGGCCACCCTCTACCTGCACTCCCTGTAAGTCGATGATTGTGTTAACCAGATCCCAATGTTCCCAGTGGGATCTGGTTCTTGCCACAAACTGGTACAAACTCTTCCTTAACCTAGAATCCCTATTTCTGGAACCATCATCTGTGTCACCATCATATAGTGCCTACTAGGTGCCAGGCACAGCTTTAAGGCTTCACAAACATTAACCTGGCTGATCTTCACAACAATCCTGTGAGGTCTATACTACTATCCCCATTTTACAGATGAGGAAACTGAGACTTGGTGAGGTTACGCAGCCTGCCCTGGGCCATTCAGTCATTAAGTGATGACCTGGGATCTGACCAAAACTTCAGGTTAGCTTTCTGGAAGCCACAGCAATCTCTGCTTCTTATTTAACCTTCCTCCCCACCATAACCCAATTGAAACCACCATGGCTTTATTTCTAATTGGAATGACCATTAAGCAAGGTCTTCTCCACTCTGGGTTGGTGTAATCGATTGTTTTGCACCTACGTGCAAGACTTCCTATTTACAGTGCCCCCCCTTATCCTTGAGGGATACGTTCCAAGACCCCCAGTGGATGCCTGAAACCGTGGATAGCACCAAACCCTATATATGTTATGTTTTTCTTATACATACCTACCTGTGATAAAGCTTAATTTATAAATTAGGCACAGAAAGAGATTAACAATAACTAATAATAAAATACAAAAATTCTAACAGTATACTGTAATAAAAGTTATGTGAATGTGGTCTCTCAGAATATCTTATTGAAGAAATTTACTGTCTTTTCCTTGTTAACTAAACACCATGCACTGTGGCTGTAAGTTTTGCGATCTGAGGGGCAACAGCAAAACTAGCACAAATTTCTTTTTTCTTCTTCACAGTTTCACAGAAGATTCGTTTTTACTGTATATCTTAGCAACCTCATTAAGTTGAGAGCTTTCACCTTTTCATTTAAAGAAATCACTTTAGGGCTTCCCTGGCAGCTCAGTGGTTGAGAATCCACCTGCCAATGCAGGGGACATGGGTTCGGGCCCTGGTCCGGGAAGATCCCACATGCCGCGGAGCAACTAAGCCCGTGAGCCACAACTACTGAGCCTGTGCTCTAGAGCCCGTGAGCCACAACTACTGAGCCCACGTGCTGCAACCACTGAAGCTGGCGCGCCTAGAGCCCATGCTCTACAAGAGAAGCCACCGCAATGAGAAGCCTGCGCACCGCAATTTAGAGTAGCCCCCACTCGCCGCAACTAGAGAAAGCCCGTGTGCAGCAACGAAGACCCAACACGGCCAAAAATAAATAAATAAAATAAATAAATTTATATTTAAAAAAATCACTTTACAGCTTCTCTTTGGTATATGTGAATTGCCAGCATCACCACTCCTGTGCTTTGGGGCCATTATTAACTAAAATAAGGGTGACTTGAACACAAGCCCTGCAATATCACAGCTGTTGATCTGAAAACTGAGATGGCTACTATGTGACTAACAGGCAGATACACTGGACAAAGGGCTGATTCACATCTGAGCAGGATGGAGTGGGATGGTGCAAGATTTCATGGCTGCTATTCAGAGTGGCGCACAATTTAAAACTTGTGAATTGTTATTTCTGGAATTTTCCATTTAATATTTTCACACTGTGGTTGACCGAACGTAAGTGAAACTGCAGAGGGCAAAACCGCAGATAAGGGGAGACTGTATACCCAAGGCATTTTATATTGTTACTTTTGGTCCATTGTTCTATCCCAATGGTTTTTCTTTGAAGTGTTTCTGTCAATCAAATCTCTAGGTATCATTTTGGCTTTGTATCATTTGTAAATTAAATAATTTACAAATTTACAGACTCCTTCAGCAGACACTATCACAAGACCTTGACAGGAAAAGATACAAAATAAGACTTTAAACACTTAAGTAGTGATAGAAAACTAGGAGAAATAAAGGTTCCAATAAAGCATCAGTTCTCCAAACTGCTTCCAAAGCTGGGGGATGGGGAGGGGAGGGAACTCCTGTTAAGAAATCATGCACCTATTCAGTTCATTTTGCAATAATCTTCCTTAAAGAAATGGTGCTCCAGGGCTTCCCTAGTGGCGCAGTGGTTGAGAGTCCGCCTGCCGATGCAGGGGACATGGGTTCGTGCCCTGGTCCGGGAAGATCCCACATGTCGCGGAGTGGCTGGGCCCGTGAGCCATGGCCGCTGAGCCTGCGCGTCCGGAGCGTGTGCTCCGCAACGGGAGAGGCCACAACAGTGAGAGGCCCGCGTACCGCAAAAAAAAAAAAAAAGAAATGGTGCTCCAAATTAAAAAGGAAAGTTCTATGTGAGAGGACATACAAAGAGAAAGCACATGAGGGTCTTCTGACCTGCGGACCGTGGGTCTGTATGTTCACGCACAGGCAGCATTCACCACCCACCACTGAGGAATTCGGTTTATCTGATGATCATTTGTCTAGGTTACCTTTTATTTGGTAACAGCTTTATTGAGCTATAATTCATATACCATACAATTCATTCTTTCAAAGTGTGCCATTCAAAGGTTTTTAGAATGTCCACAGAGTTGTGCAACTATCACAACAATCAATTTTAGAACATGTCCATCATCCTGAAAAGAAAACCCTTTACTTATCACCTCATAGTACTCCATCCTCCCCCACCTCCCGCCCCCAGGAAATCAGTAATCCACTTTCTGTCTCCATAGATGTGCCTACTGTGGATGGTTTATATAAGCAGAATCCTATACTACGTGGTCTCCTGCGACTGTCATCTTTCACTTAGCACAATGCTTTCAAGGCTCATCCTCGTTATAACATGTATCAGTGCTTCATTCTGTTAGTGGCTTAATATGCCACTGTATGGAGAGATCGGATTTCGTCTATTCGCCAATTGATGGCTATTGTGAATAAAGCTGCTCTATAAACATTCATGTCCAACTTTTTTTGTTGTTTCTTAGGGGTTTTTTTTTTTGCGGTACGCGGGCCTCTCACTGTTGTGGCCTCTCCCGTTGCGGAGCACAGGCTCCGGACGCGCAGGCTCAGCGGCCATGGCTCACGGGCCCAGCCGCTCCGCGGCATGTGGGATCTTCCCGGCCCGGGGCACGAACCCGTGTCCCCTGCATCGGCAGGCGGACTCTCAACCACTGCGGCACCAGGGAAGCCCCACGTCCAACTTTTTGTATGGACACATTTTCGTTTCTCTTGCGTTTATATCTAGGTGTAGAATTGCTGGGTCATATGGTAACTCTATGCTTAACATTTTGAAGAACTGTTAAAATGCTGTCCACAGTGGCTGTGCCATTTTACATTCCCAACAGTAGTGTATGAAGCTTCTCATTTCTTCATATCTTCGCCAACACTTGTTACCATCTGTCTTTTTTTATTATTATTATTGTAGTCATCCTAGTAGGTGTAAAGTGGTATCTCACTATGGCTCTGATTTGCATTTCCCTGATGACTAATGATGGTGAGAACCTTTTCATGTACTTATTGGCTATCTGTATTTCTTTGGGGGAAGTTATCTATTCAGATTCTTAGCTCATTTTTAAATTGGGTTGTCTTTTTATTACTGAGTTGGAAAGAGGTTTTAACATATTCTAAATATAAGTCCCTTATCAAATAATATGGTTTGCAAATATTTTTTCCCATGCTGTGGCTATGCTATGAATCTTTTTTTCCCCCCAAATTCACTGGTTTTATTTAATTCAACAAACATCTATTGAGCGCCTTCCCAGTGCAGGACGTTGTCCCCAGCAAGCGGAGGTTAGAGCCGTGAGTGAGCTCAGGACCCAGGTGAGGACTGGGGCTGACCACTCCCTGATCATAAAACAGAATGGGGTCAGCACAGAAGGGACAGAGAGTGTTGGGAGCCGGGTGCATGTGTGAAGAACAATCCCAGATGAGTCACTGGGGGCCTTCATACAGGCAGCCATCTGTGAAAGGTGTCTCTGAAGTGGTGTGAATGGTGGCCTATTGCCAGATCTCTCATTTTCAAGAGACGTCAGAAATCCCTGGTGGTGGTACACATGGGAGTGGACACTGGGCACCAAGGTCCCCTTGGGTGTCCACCCATGGCCTCCTCTGGTTCCTCTGGTTACAGCCCCCATGGAAGCGGACCTGTGGCCACTCCGGGACCCCCGTGGGGGTCTCTTCTGGTTCCCCTGGAGGGGACTCGAGGACCCCCTGGCGCTGGTCCCATGGGAGGGGCCCCGGACCCCCGACATAGGAACCGGCGAGCACGGGCACAGCCTGGGGAGTGGCAGGCGGACTGACGTACCCTGGCTGCCCACCACCCTGGTCTGCTATGTTATGAATCTTTATCTTCTATGTCAAAACATAATTGTAATACTTATTTGTTCTTTCAAATAGATTCTACTCCTCTATTTGTCCAGTTATAAAATATTAAAAATGTTTCTAAGTCAAGCAATTCATATCACCATTTTCTATATTTTTTAATATAAGTGGGCATATCTCATGAGCTCCTTAAAGTATTATATTGTTATGACTTTTCTACAGATCAAACCATGACTCTTACAAATATAAAATGAACAGATATCAAAGATTTTACTTAGCTCATTAATTAAAGAGGGAACCAGAAGGATATTACAACAAATTCAAAAGAGATTACAAAGAACACACACACAACACATCAGGAGTGTTGAAATAAATTCGTTAATATATATAAAACTGGTTTCTTGAGAGCAATCAATAGTATCTCCACTGGACAAAATTAATTTGTATTTCTATAAATAAGAATCACTTCCACTGCTATCATTTTTCTATAACTTGCCACATTAGTACAATAGTTCAAAGAAAATGAAAGGCACAGATGACCCAGAAGGGTGCACTGGACACTAAATAATCTTTTTTGCCTATTTCAGAGTCAATTTTCTTGACAGTACTTTACAAGATGTCTAATATCAGTCAATCCAATCAGGAGATGGAAATCACACAGTAACATTAACAGGAAAAGCTTAATATAAACAATAGTTAACTACAACCAGTGTTAGGGTAACAAGAGATTGACTAGTAAGCAGTAATACAAGGGATGCTAAAGCATACAGGAAGACCAGCTATAAGGAACAGCCACTACCCTTGGGACTGAGACAGAAAACTCAAGGAAGAGGCAGCACCCACCCCAGGGTGGAGACCCTAATTGTTGGAGAGGGCACAGCTTTGACTCCCTAGATGGCACAGAAGCCACTGTGGTGCCAGATGGCCAAATTTTCTAGAAATGCATCCTCTACAGTGCCAAGGAAAGCTGTTCACAGGGAGGTATCTCACTGCAGGCAATCTGCTATATATCACCAAGATGGTGCTCGGGAAGCTGCTGGCCACCGTGCTACATGACACAGGAGCCAACACTGGAGAAGACACACACCCCGGAGGAGCCCCCCAGAAGGCACAAAGAATCAGGAGCTAAACCCTTTCCTCCTACAAAGTCTCCCCAGTGCCCTCTACTGGCAAAGCTTAACGTTGTGCCATCTGCAAAGGAAAAAAAATGAAGGGGCCCAGATTCAGTTTTAGGGAGCAGGCAAAAGGGACAAATTTGAAGTTGAGAGGCCATAAGCCAACAATGGCACAAGTGGTACAGTCAAATACATTTGAGAAATGCCAGATATATACCCAGAGAAAGACATTTGTGTTGTACCCTCTGGCTGGACAACTTGAGGCAACTTTCACCAAAACTGAAAACGAGGATTCTAATTGGGACTTTTCTTACCCTATCATTTGTCAAAGGCTGACCCTGAGTGTTTATAAATTTATAGTACTAAGAATCCTCCTCAAATTTCCTATGAATCCTCACCTTCCCCTTCAAAGGAATACCCTTACCTTCCACTTCACTCCTGCTCTTTTCCTACCCTCCTAAACACACACACACTCTCTCACAAACACAATGTTGTAACAACAGGTGTCACAGTCATCTGTGACTCACCCCACACCAATTCTGTACCGTTCTGACTGATTACATTCTGACTGAAACAGCGACTGAGAATATGCCAGTCCTTTCCTCTCTTAACATTACTTCCTCCATAAATCCTTCCAATTTTGTGCTAATATTCTTGCTTAGACATCACCATCCTGAGCCTGGTATTTTCTGGATCCAATTCTCCCCTGCCTGAGCTTTTAAGCCAGCCTGTGTTTTGTCTAATGGCTGGCAGGTGAGTGAAAAGCTCCACAACTGGGCCCTAGTCTAGGTAAAAGAAACGTGGCTCATCCTCACCTGTCACACTCCACAGCCACAGGCAACACAACCGTTAGCACCAGACCTGCCACTCCAAAGCCCATGGAACTGACCGAAGAATACAACGCCTCCCACCCCTGATGAACCAGGACAGTCTGAGGCTGTATGAAAGGCTGAAGAAGATCGCAGTTAAAGAGGGTTCTAGTATAGCTGATTCACTTTGTTGTAAAGCAGAAACTAACACACCATTGTAAAGCAACTATACCCCAATAAAGATGTTTAAAAAAAAAAAAAAAGAGGGTTCTAGACTAAGCCAAGGGCCTTCTCAAGGACACCATCTCTGCCAAGCCCACCCCAGGAACCATAAGATGTAATTCAAAGTAAGTAGGTATGGGTAAGAGTACAGCTCTTCCAGAATCCAGCCTATAAAATAGCCAAACTAACAAAGAGGTTGGTACCATTGTTTTCTGAGAGGTACTATTTTATTGTCTGTTTGGGGCAACATGTGTAGCTCAGAACTTGAGTGCTCGTAAATGCTGAACCCTGCAGAGAATGAATATAAAGGTCCTGCCAAGAAGAGCTCCTCTCTCAAACTTACTACTTCAGGTTTTCATTTTGGGGTTCAAGGGGAAGCAGCAATTAGGACAGAGAGGTAGAAAAACCATACACCCAGAGCTCAATCCAGTATGAGACTTTTAAACGGTTTTGTTTCACAGACAAGTAGCCATTCCATGGTCAAGTTTCCTACCATTGCAGCCCACGACTCACAAGGAAGAGAGTGTAGGCAAGGCCCTGGGATAGAGACTCCAGGCATGTGCCCTGTTAGTAGGAAACAAGATGGAGTGGAGGATAGGGGCCCTGCTTTGGGGTAAAGTGATGGGCCAGAGAGGGCAGAACATCAAAATTACATGCGTTGATAAGGATATGCCCTTACTGTTATTTGATGGTAGACTAGAAATTAGGTCAAGGAGTTTTTTTTTAATGACTTAACAGCATTTGGGAAACAGGGGGATTTCATAGAAAACTCCAAATTTCTGGCATCCCCTGAATAAAATGGGACTATCTGGTCACAGTGAACCCTTTCCTGTGGGAGGACCTTGGCAGGAATGAAGTGTTGAGCATGTCCATCCAATATTCCATGGAAACTACGCAGGCTGCTTTACATATCTGCCACCGGCCTGGTATTTTAGTACAGTCGTGTACTAAAGGACCACAAGCTCCAAGGAGAGCAGGTCGTGTGTTGTTTTCCTTCCTAAGCATATTTCAACATAGTGCCAAGGGCACAGTGCCCAGCAACTGTGCCTGCTGGGTGCTAGGCACTAGGTATCAAATACTCTACTACACCACCTCATTCCATTCTTACCCTTTTGAAATATTTGCTCCCCACTTTGCACATGAGGTTCAGAGAATCAGCTAACTGCTCTTTCCAAAGCTCACACAGCTAGGAAGCAACTACAGAATCTCATCCCAAGTTTATGTGATTCCAAAACAGTGTGGAAAAGCAAGTCAGGCTATGGAAAAAGAGTTTCTAGTTTTTAAAAAAAAAGAGCTTGATAGCAAACACTCTCTGGTTTCCCAGATACAGTTTTTGTTCCACATCTGTCAACAGAAAGTACAGATATTATAGGGTCATTGGTTCTCTCTTCTGCAACTCTTAAGAACCTTGCATCAAGAGAGCCAAGCCCTCTCTAACCTTTGGAGATGGTCTGCACTCTGTCTGTGGAGTATGTTTCTTCTCAAGGCCCCCCCAACCTTCTGAGATGGTCCTCATTCTATGGAACGTGTTCCTCTCAGGGCCTCTCCAGCCTTCGGAGATGGTCCACAGTCTATGGAATGTGTTTCTCTCAGGGCCTCTCTAGCCTTTGGAAATGTTCCACACTCTGTCTGTGGAATGTGTATCTCTCAATATAAACTCACTTTCACTTAAAAAGAAAAAAGAGAGAGAGAGAGAGCGCCAGCATCTACCTCCTATATCTTCAAATGGGTTATTTCAGCTACAGGGATTAGTGACCATGCTTCATCTAAGGCAATTTGGAAGGAAAAGCATTAAGTTTAAACATAACACGCCTTCAATGTGAGATCACAAAGACAAAAAGTCATAGCGGGAAGTCATTCCATGTAACAGGAAGCAGGGACTCTTAGCCAAGGGGCAGAGCACAGAACAAGCTCTCAACGACAAACATTCTCTCTCTGGCTACACATCAGCTGACTGGTAACTGAACAAATGGCTATTCAAGCTACTTGCTTGAAAACACAAAAGGTGCTACCCATTCACAGTTTGAAGAGGCAACAGGGCAGCTCCCAGGAGAGATCAAATTCTGGCAAAGGTCTAAAAATGACCTTATCATATAGGGTTGTCCACCTACCAATGTATACTGATTGGTAACATGCCACCAGTAGGACAAAAAACTACCCGCTCTTTTCTCTGGTCCCTTATGCAATCACAAGATACACTCTGAGATGAAATTACCCTTTTAGTGTTTATCTCCCTGGACCAGACTCCTCAAAGGCAGGACCAGTGTCTTACAGCTTGAATCCTCAACACCTTCTATGGTGACTGCATATGGTAGGCATGACGGTATCTTCCCATCCCCAGACCTCAAGTAGATAGTCAAAAAGGATTCTTTTTCTGATCCACACATTTGCCTGTTAACACAGCAAGGTGCCAAGCTAAATCACATACGGATATATATCTAAACCACTGTGTATTAGCATTTACCGTAAAAGTGATAGGAAATCAGAACTGAATCTAACCCATGGACAGGCCATGCCCGTGACACAATGCTCAGAGAGACCAGCCTGCTACTCATGGAACACGCTGAGCTTAGAGCTTTGCTGCTTGAACATTCATGTGCCTATGAATCACCTCGGACTCTGGTTATTCTATAGATTCTGAGTCTGTGGGCCTCAAGAGTCTGCACGTCTTTTTTTTTTTTCGTTGAAGTATAGCTGATTTACAATGTTGTGTTAATCTCTGCTGTACAGCAAAGTGACTCAGTTATACACATATATGCATTCTTTTTCTCATTCTTTTCCATTACGGTTTATCCCAGGATACTGAGTATAGTTCCCTGTGCTATACAGTAAGACCCTGCTGTTTATCCATTCTGTATAAAATAGTTTGCATCTGCTCATCCCAGACTCCCAGTCCACCCCTCCCACAGCCCTCCTCCCCCTTGGCAACCACAAGTCTGTTCTCTATGCATGTGAGTCTGTTCCTGTTTCGTAGATAAGTTCATTTGTGTCATATTTTAGATTCCACATATAAGTGATATCATACAGTATTTGTCTTTCTCTTCCCGACTTACTTCACTTAGTATGATAATCTATAGTCGCAAGAGTCTGCACTTGTAATAAGCTCCCAGCTGTTGCCGACACTGCCAGTTCGCGGAGCCCCTCTGAGCAACAAGGATCTAGGAGCTCCAATGGGGACCGTGACCACCTTGGTTCCTTGCAGCCTCCGCCATGCTCTAAGGAGCTGGGCTGACTTGCAGCATGTGATAGCACTGATGTGATGTGCTTCAGATGGGATATTCCTAACGCAACAACCTTTTCCTTTTACCCCATTCAAGCTCTAACAATCTATCAGCAGTCAATCCTAAGGGGTAAGAATCAGTACGGGTTGGGGGGGGGGGGGAGTAAGTCAGAAAGAGGCAAATAAATATTGTATATTAACGCATATTATGTGGAATCTAGAAAAATAGTATAGATGAACTTATTTGCAGAGCAGAAATAGAGATACAGTTGTAGAGAACGTATAGATACCAAAGGGGAAGTGGGGGGGATGAACTGGGAGACTGGGATTGACATATATACATTACTATGTATAAAGTAGATAACTAATGAGAAGCTACTGTATAGCACAGGGAACTCTACTTGGTTCTCTGTGGTGACCTAAATGGGAAGGAAATCCAAAAAAGAGGGGATATATGTATAGGTACAGCGGATTCACTTTGCTGTACAGCAGAAGATAACACAACAATGTAAAGCAACTATACTCCAATTTAAAAAAAGAGAGAGAGAGAGAGAGAGAGAGAGAGAGAGAGAATTAGTATACAGGGAAAACTCTCAAAAGCAAATAGCAAGCGCCTTCATGACCAGCACCCCCTATGTGGCTGTCACAGCCATGGCTGCCTGGGCTATGCGCCTCTGGGTGCCTGGTGAGGGCTTTATCCTCATTAGAAACAGGCTCCTGCATGCGCCTGCAGCCGCTACCCTTTTCTTCCAGATCGCACATTATAATTTCCAATCTCTTTAGCCTTTCTAAATAACCTAGGCAGGGGGTCCGAATATTGAGGGGGGCACAGACTTCAAGGGGAGTCTGATAAAAGCTATGAACACTCTTTGCCCCGCAAATACACAGACACTAAAGGTTACTTAACGTTTAAAGGGTTTCATAGACAGTGCCTGAAACTATAAAAGGAAGCCTGCTCCCTGGCTTCTGGAAGATGTACTTTAAAGACACAGGGTAACACTTGGAACGCTTTATTTTTAAAATACGAATCCTTTTCGACAAATACTCCATGAGAGATACCAAGTCCCTGCCTCTGGAAACTTACTGCAGATCGTAAAACGCCTGCAAACAGGTTACATGCCTCATTACAGAGCAAGATGACAAATGAATAAAATCCCAAATTTCAAGACAAAGCCGCAAGCCTCGAAACAATAACCGTGATGGACACTGCTCTGACCCACATTTTCTTAAAAGCACGCAAGAGATGGTGGGACTTGTTCTGTTTATCCACAGAAGGACTGCAGGATGGAGGGGACCAGAGGAGAAGCAGAAGAGGAAAACTAATTAAAAAGCAAATGGGGAAAAAATGAGCTTGGAAAGGGCTCACTGAACTGCTGACAGCCTAGAGTGCGGAGGTGAAAAACAAATGCAAAAGAGATTTGGCAGAATCCAAAAAGAGCAGGATCAGAATGAGAAATGAGGACACAGCCAACTTCCAGCCACAAGTCAGAGAGAGGAGTCAGAGGGACATTGCGCAGAGGAGAAAAAAAAAGTTCCCTGGATGAAAGCGGAAAGAACAGAGTGGACTGAAGGAGAGAGAGGAATGAGGAGGGATGTGGACTGGCAGCATCACTCACTCTCTCTCTCTCTCTCTCTCTCTCTCTCTCACACACACACACACACACACACCCAGCGGAGAATCTCACCCAATGCAATCCAATGCCCTCTTAAGAAAAAAGAAGGAGGGGACAAGGAGCAGCCTAAGCCATCACAAATCAGTTTAAAATTACAAACGAAAGCCCACCTGGTGCGTGGAGGGATTTGCAGGCACCCGCAAGAGCACCTCCCACCGCCACATCACAGGCTGTCCGGCTCCTTTCCATTAATGCAGGAAACGACAAGCCAGAGACACCCTCTTATGCTCCTTTCATCTGAGCCATTGACTGCGGAGACAGGTCATTTCACAGGGGGTAGAGGTGGGGATGCAAGAAAGAGACAGGCCGTATGAATGGAGGTGCCTAAGAGCATGACTCTGAAACAGAGCTGCGTCTGAAAAGGAAAGTTTCCTGAAATGAGAGGCTGGGGGAGAAGAGGATCCCGTGGCTGACTGTAAAGATGCACAGCACTGCCCACTGCAGCCTGTAGTTTCACGCAGAATAGAAAGTCCTGTTGGCCACTCAAAGGCTTGTGAACTTCTCTGTAGACCTTCCTTCCAACAGGGGTACCTGTGCTGTGCTTGTGTTACCCTCACAAAAAAAGACAACAGAACCGGCAACCACCCAGTTACGGGGGCAGTGCTGAATGAGTAACTGTGATAGGGCAGCTAGGGACTTCCCTGGCGGTCCAGTGGTTAGGGCTCTGCGCTTCCACTGCAGGTGGTGCGGGTTCGACCCCTGGTTGGGGAACTAAGACTGCAAGCCTAGCAGCGTGGCCAAAAATATCAAAAAAAAAAAAAAAAAAAATTTCAGCTAACCAATTAGTGTTTATCCACTGCCAGGCTCCACTTACAGCCCTTTACTTATACAAACTCATTTATTCCTCTCAATCACCCTAAGGGGGAAGTACCATCCCCACTTTACAGATGAGGAAACAAGTCTGAGAAAGTAACTCGCTTGCCTGAGGTCACACCTCTAATAAGAGGCAGGGGTAGCATTTGAACCCAAGACCCTTAATAATTTCATCAGCGGTTCCCAAACTCAAACTTTCTCACCTTACTGTGCCCTTAGAGTTTCAGTCATTTTTTCATGATACCCTTCAGCCGAAAGAAGTAACTGAGAAAAGCTCCATTTACTAAAGAGTTAGGGCCAAAGAACTCCATGGCAGTAGTTAAGTGCTATCTGGCAGAGACAGCTGTTTTCCTCAACATTGCACAATATCCCCATGGTGCCCTCATGACTTTCTCCGGGAATCCCAGGTTCCCTCAGCACACAGTTTGGAATCCACAGAACCACACTTGCCTGCCTACCTCCTCCTGGTGAGGGAAAGGCATCGGCCTGCAATAATCACACTGTCTGTTCCTTCAAGTGCATGAGTCACTAGAATGAGTCCTTTGGCCGTCAGGAATGGCTGAGCCCCTGAGCCCTCCTGGCAGTGGGGTCCACCTGGCCCACCTGATCTCCTGTCACTTCAACCCAACAGTGACCCAAGCCTTCCAGAAGAAGCTACTAAAGGTCCTGCCACCTGCTTCCCCTTCCCTCCAGCCATTTCCTGCTCTCAGTTCCTGGGTGACTCAGTTCCTATTGTGGGAAACCTCTCCACCCACAGACTTGGTTCACCCCTTCCTTGGAGGTCAACGCCCACTTTGCACACAAACTTTGCTGGGCTACTCCAATTGGCCGCCTTCATGTGCATCTCCCCCACCCCTTTGGTTATGAACTTCTGCAGGGTGGGCTCATACTTCGCTTATCTTGGTGGCTTCCTCAGGGACTATGCACAGTAAATGGTACAGTCTTTCTTGAGTTTTCATTAAGGAAGAATAGAACAAGAGAGCAAAGGATGGCTTAAGGGACCACAAGAAGGATTATGGGATGAATGAATAAAAGAATATGGTAGATGAATGGCATTGATGGCCCTAATTAATGGTCTCCCTTATCCACGCACCTTGCAATGAGACTCCACAGCAACTCTCATCAAGACGAGTCTTTATCCTTATCCTTTGAATCTGGACGGATCCTGCACCTTGCTTTCGCTGATAAATGCGGTGGAAGTCAGGAAGGCCAGTTCTGAACCTGAGCCTCAAAAGGCGTTCACTGCATGCTTCTGCTTACCCTCTTAGAACCACATAAATAACCTCGGCCAGCCTGCTGCAGGAGGGCAGGCCATGTGGAAGGGAGTCCAGCTGTCCTGAGACAGGCTGGGTCCTGGGACCCTTCACTGCAGTGCTTGCACCAGGACAAACGTCTCCTCCAGCAACAAAATACAAAGAAAATATAAGGGACTAAAAGTAACTGTGTGCATGCGCAGTTGGGACAAATTATGGACAACAAGATACAAAGACCAAATCGCCCAACTGCCTCTTCCGAAGAGCCATGAGCAAAAGCAGGGGGTCAGGAACAAAAGCAGGGTACTGCGCATGCCCCCTGCATACACCACCACCGAAGGGGTGGGCAGACCACCTAAGCCCCGCCTCTGGCCCGACCCCCTGGACACACCCCTACCCTCACCACATATAAGGGACCAGCTCACCCACCCACCCACCCCCGCTCCCTCCCCCAGGGAGCAAGTGAGCGAGGGAACACGTTACTTGTTTTCTCTCCCCCCTGCTGCAGCAGGGGCCCCAATAGAGCCTTGCCTGAATTTCTTGTCTGGCGTCTGATCAATTTCTGTTGGTTAAGGAGGCCACGAAGGCTGGTCAGTTACAGTCCCAGCTGAGACCATCCTGGACCAGACTCAACCAGCCAACCCCCCAAACACATGAGAAGCCGGCTAAGAACAGCAGACTACCCCCTAATCGCATGAGTGAACCCAGCTGAGACTAGAACCACCACCCAACTGACCTGAGACCCAGGAACACTTACCGTCTTAAGCCACTTACTTAACACTTACTGATTTAAGCCAGTAAGTGTTGGTGTAGCTGGTCATGTTGGCGTGGCAACGGCTAACTGCTGATGAACGAACAGTCTAATAACTTAGGGCAGTAAAGAGTGTCTGTCCTGTGCCTTACTGAGCACCCAAGCTCTTAAGCAGATTGTGGTCGCATGTTAGGAGGCATCTCATGATCTGTTGTAAGGTATGTTTTTGTTTGCTTGTTTGAGAGAATAAAACGAGAGCTTTATTCATGTGCACTTAAATGTTTCTTACACTTTTATAAAACAGGCTGACTTCATATCAGTCCTTACAGTCACGCTCGTATCTGGAGAGAAACCCTGTTGTAAGGGATTTGAATAAAATTCTGAGCAAAATATTTCTGAACTTTACAAGGGACTTACTTGAAGTTGGGTGTGGAGGCATCATCACCCTCATCTGTAACACTCCCTCTGTGCATTCTGATCATCCCTCTAGAGGGAAGAAAGGGGCAGAGGTGGACAAGATCCCACTTCCTGTTCCACCTCCTGGAAGCCAATAAATGATAGTAACATCCAGCAGGTATTCATCACCCGTATAACCCACCCTCTTCACTCACACCACCCTGCCTGGAAACCAGCTCCCAGTGAATCTAAACCACCATTTCCGGTGAAGATGTCGAATCCTTTTGAAAAAGAAAAATGCTTTTATGCCTTGCCCTAAGTTATAATTCATTTTTTTTCCTTCGACGTTCCATGTTTTTCCCCCTTCAGTCAATATATTGCCTAGTTACCTGGAAAAAACGAAAGACATGTCTTCTGCCCCCAGGGAACTCCAGTCTGATGGACTTAAGAGGTCCTCTTCTCTAAGCAAGAGGTTAGATAAGGGCCCAGCCTTACTCCTTCTGGCTATAAGTCAGAAATCCACAGCAGGTGGTGAGCCCCAGGGCCTGCCATCTAAAATGGGAAAGTCCTAGTAACCGAACCTGCCATGGTGGTTGTCCCAGTGGTGCTGCAGGAAGCCTGTAATCTCAGCCCCATTTCTGAAATGAAGAACTTTAATTAATGTCCTTGTGGAGGGTGACTGCTTCTTCGGTGGCAAACGCAGCATCTCTCCATGATGCATTTCCTCTGGAAAGTGGCTTTCGGTTCAGTTTTTAGGTACCCACACCCACTTTCCCTTACACTTTCTCAGGGAACTCTAGCCCAGCAAATTCTCAAGGCCTGCAAACCTCAGTTTCACATACGTAAACTGGAGGAGAAATGAGATTGAATAAGATGCTATGACATGAAAATCCAAAGGTTTGGCATAGTCCTGATCAGCTATCAGTGCTCACAAATGATTGCTTTCTTTCCTTGCAGCTACAAAAACCCAATTGGTACACACACACACACACACACACACACACACACACACACACACGCACTCCTTCAGGCCATACTCATCCCCTTCTGCCCAATATAATGTCACATCTGTAATAGCATGAAGTCCTGAAAGTCAGATCCCCAAAACATAGACATTCATTCAACTTTTAGCCAACACCACGCCGGATATGATCAACGTGGGGCCCCCTGAGGCTCTTGCCAACCTCCAGGGACATGTCTCTTACTAGAAAGGATCACAACAACCTCCTGAACAATCCACAGAACAGCTAATGAGAAAACAAGCCACTGGGGTCCTAGCAAACAGCCTCCCGTTATCCTACTGAAGTCGGTCTTCTACCAAGTCCACAGTGGCTTTATTTTCTGGAAAAGGCATCCCTGTGCTAAGCAAGACTCCTGTCATGTACAGACAAGGGCTCTGATCTGTTCAGCTGGCCCTCAACTGTCAAGTACAAGATGGATGGTGCCTCCCGTCTGGAGACCTCACTCCCCCGCTCCCACCTCCCTCATTCCCTGAGCACCCAAGATGGTCCCCAGACAGAGAGCGGTAACGGCAAAAAGGAGCAGCATAGAAAACGATGCCAAATCTGTCTTCATTAATCACCTTCCTATGCTGGGTGTGAAAAGAGCTGGAGAATGACTCAGATCACCGGCTTACGTAAGGCGACCTGGGTGTCTACCATGCTTCATGTACCAGCACTATTTCCTAGTCAATCTTTAATTTCCCTTCAGGATCTTCATGGTACATTCTTTAGATCATGAAATGGCCTCAGAAGAAAAACTTGGACTCCATTCTAGGAAGTAACGCAACAGTGTGCTTTCAGGTTGTCAAGGGGTTTTGAGCTACTTCATCTTCATTTTCCTTCGCTGTAATCCTTCCATCCTGGAAGTGTATTGGGTTGCAACAGGGGAACTTCCCACTAAAAACCTGAAAATCAAGTTTGCTCTCATTGGACCTAGACATCAACAAGCTTGAGACTTATCCATCTTTTACCCGCTGAGTCCCCTGGGTAAAACTATAAATAAATGCCCAGGGTGAGTACTAATAAATTCAGCTAGACCAAATTAAGCCAGCCTGATTTGGACCTTGTTCCTTTTTTCTGCTGATCTCACGGCAACAAACCAAACAAATGGTGAGAGCAGAATGGTATGCAGTACAAGACACCAACTTCACAAGCTTCTCCCCTGCAGAACAGCTGAGAGGTGGTGGGGTCCGTTAGAAAACATCAGCCTCTTCGAAAACTTCATTATGCCTGCCTACGGTCAGCATCTCAAAACAGTAAAGATTACAAAGTCCATTACAAGCACACAACGAAAGCATATAACCAAGGCCTCTGGAATCAAATATAAAGGATGAGGTTAAAACCACAACACAGTACCAGAACACACCCACCAGAACGGCTGAGGTGAAAAGGACAGGAAATAGTCAGTGAACTGAGGATGTGAGGGAGGGTAGCTCTCACACACTGATGGTGGAAGGTAAATACAAGCTGGTATGACCAGGAAAACTGGCAGTTTTCTCATACAGCTGAGTATGCACACTCCCTGTGACCCAGAAATTCCACTTCTAAGTATATACTCAACTGCAGTGTGGGCCTCTGTCCACTAAGAGCCATATACTAGAGTGTTTCCAGAAGCGCCATTCAGAACAGCCCCAAATGGGGAACTATCCAGGTGCCCGTCTACGGCAGAACGGACCAACCAATGGCAGCATATCCACACAACGGAAGACGCTACCGCAATGAGAACAGATGGTCTACAAATATACACGATAATATGAACTGCATAACATCATACTGAGCAAAAGAAGCAAAACACAAGAGAGTACACACTCCATGAGTTCATTTACATAGAGTACGCAGAAACAGACCAAAGCAATCAGGGATAGCAAAGGTCAGGACAGTGGTGGGAAGGGTAGTGCAGGTAGTGATGACCAGAAGCGAGCCGAAAGGGTTTCTGACTTGCTGGCAATGTTCTGTTTGCCCGTCTGGCTGGTTACAGGGCTGTGAGCACTTTGTGCCAATCCATCAAGCTGTACACTTGTCATGGGTACTTTCCTGCATGCATATTATATGCCAGTAAAACGTTAAATTGAAATCAAGGGTGCTGGGTTGTTTTTTTTTTTAAGTCCCAGCTTTGCCTCAATGACTCTACCCAATGCTGGTTGGCCGGTAGGTGGAGCTAAGGTTCCTGACGACGACGACGACGACAGCGGCTCTGGGAAAGATACCTACCCTTAGGCGCTAGGTGGCTGTGTGCCCTATCACCCCACGTGCCTAAGCTTGTTAAAGATTGGACAGAATGCTGACTCAGGATTCCTCGCAGTTCTAATTCTTGAAGATTCTAACGTTGCCCTCCTCACCCATTCCTTCATGAAGTGGATCAGAATCACACGTGGAAGGTGGCCAGTCTTTAGTGTACTGCCGGAACCGGAGGGAGCCCAACTCTCACCACCTGAACGTCTTCGATGTTTCCAAAGCCAGCCCAATCCCTGATCAGATAAAATGGCGCCTCACCATCAGGACCACCTACTTATCAACCTGCAGTTTCAACCTGAGAGTCAATTTGCTGCCAGCCTGTCACATGCCTGCTTTTCTTTCCTCTAGGAAAATGAGGCGATGAGGTATATACAAAGTCATGCTTTTACCCAAGTCAGCAGCAAAGGCCCTCTGTAAATCAAGTGCACATATTCAAAAGCTTGTCCACACAAGGCTCTTCCAAAGAGCAGAACAGATCTCAATGCCAAGGAGAAGACGATCCAAACATTCTGACCTGCATCGACTTCCTCGAATCGGGCCTTCCTCGCCCAGTGATGCTCAGCACTCAGGCTGGTTCATGCACCACCATCGCCCCAGAGACGTGCAGGTCTCAAGGTCTTCCTGACATTCCCCTTCTCCCCGGTTTGATGTATCACAATGGAATAATAAAAGGAGTATTTCTGGAGAAGAATGAGAAGACGATGAAGAGGAGAGACAGAATGCAAGTATAGGGGAAATGCAAGTCTTCCCCATGATTTTCCACGTAAAACGAAAGCCTTGTTTTGGGGGGGAAGTTGGAGATGCTCCGTATTTCCAGAGAACTCTGATTTTACATTCTCGCAAAACTGGACGAGAGGAGGCCCAGGAAGCAAGGTCATCATTTTAAGGTGTTTTATGTTGTTGTACAAAGAAGCCAACCCCATGTACAACCCCCCTGACCCCAAAAAAGATGCAAAAGCAAGAGAAGAGGAAGACAAGTGGCTGCTGGTGACACACAACTGCAGGACAGGCCTTGGTCTTTCCATGAACATGGCCTTCGTGCCAATGGAACAGAGACCCCCTGGCAACGCTGCTCTCAAGATACTCAGAAAATCTGACACTGATCACAACTGTGGGGCCTTTCCTTATTGATTTGATTTTATTATTTAATTCTTTCATTTTCCCCTGAGGCTGAAAGTGAGATCACGTTTTATTAAAACAAAGAATATTGTATAAAAATTTTAAGTTTAAAGCCCAGTCAAGAAAGGTCAAATAGATATATAGTTATGTTTATTACATTTTTGCTTCACTTGGATGTCCACTTTCATGGTCTGGTGAAGGCCCTGTTTCGACCTTGTTTCCTTAGACATTTCATATAGACACACTGTAAGTTCTTCCTTAGCTTTTATCCCCAAGTGGGACAAAGATGAAGGTTTTGGGGCGGGAGGGTTACATACATCTCTGTGTTATTTATATTGCAAATACTAGTGTAAGAAACTACACTCTTTTGCTTGCTGAACATATCAGCTTGTCCACTCCCTGGTGGACAGGAATTCTACTTGCAATGTTCCTAAATAGCTAACCAGCCACCCTCTTAGCCGCTAAAGCTAACAGAAGTCTGGCTGATGGCTTTATCTCCCTAGGGTGTGAAACGTCCGGGGGAGTCAGCATGGTCTAATACAGTTTTTTTTCTGAGTGGGGGACATTTACGCCCTGGCACACATAATATCCAAACACACTCTTGATTCTAACAGTTCAGTAATTATTTCAACATGTACACACACACCAAATCTGTACGTTTGTATATGTTGTCAGTTAGGATGAGACCAAATTAAAATAAATGATAAATTTATTATATATAAATAAAATAATAATACATTCTTATTAAAATAAGTTTGAAGAAAAAATGCTAAGTAACTAGTACAGGTGGTAACAGGAAGATGGTAAAAACTGTGCATGAAGTTTGGAAAATACTGGTCTGCTGTAAAAAGAAAAGATTTTGCCAAGATTCAGAAAGCTCTGGGTGTACCGGCTGCCTGGCTGTGCTGTGTCCTTGGGGACTCTCCACCTCCCTTGCCCCGGCAGCCCTCGCTAGAATGACAGCAACAAGGCTGACAGGGTTAGGACAGGCTGACATGCGAAATCTTTTAGAAATAGAACACAAGGGCTTTTTGCCTTCAGATAAGGTGTGGGTACTGTCCAGCTGAACCTCATGCACCTTTATTGAGTTTTGACACACACACCAACAGGACAATAGAGTAAAAGCTTAAACCTCCTTAAAACCTCCCTGAGCTGTGGAAAGGCATTCTGCCAAGCCTGCAGGCACTGACCCCCTGAGGTCTGCTTGGTGGCACCACACCAACTAATACATATCATTGAGGCCTGGGGTCTCAATGCCAACCGTGCCCAAGATTCCCAGGAAGGCAGAATGTTCCAAGGTCATTCATTACTGGGCTCTCAAGATCACTTTTGAGCCTAGCAGAAGCAAATGACCAGTACCTCTGGTAAGCAACTATCTTTTTTTTAACCTGTTATTATTATCCTGGGGTTTGCCATGTGCCTTGAAAAAGCAAGCTTGATCTGGAGGCGAAAACATAAAAGTCTGGCGGGCTCAGGGAGCTGAAGGAGGAGCTTGCCCAGATGGGCAAGTTAAGTTTCCCAGAGAAGACTTATTTCTTCACCTTATATACTTTTTCTTAAGTAACTGCCCACTGTGCTAGGCAGAATGATGTCCCTACCCCCAGCAAAAAATGTTCCTGTCCTAATCCCTAGAACCTGTGAATATGTTGCCTTACACAGCAAGGGGAATTAAAGTTGCACATGGAGGGTGGAGGGATGGGTGAATTAGGGGAAGAGGATTAAGAGGAACCAACTATCAGTTATAAAATAAATAAGTCACAGGAATATAATATACAGGGAACACAGTCAATATGATAACAACTTTGGATGGTGTATTATCTATAAAAATATCGAATCGCTATGCTGTACACCTGAAACTAATATTTTCAGTCAGCAATACTTCAGTTAAAAATATACAGTTGCATCTGGAACTAAGGTTGCTAAGCAGATGACCTTAAGAAGATTAGGCTGGATTACGCAGGTGCATCCACAAGGGTCCTCACATGTGGACCCCTGTCAATGTCACAGGGTCGATGTCTAAGAAGTCTCAAGACAGACTGGCTTTTAAGATGGAAGGGGGCCACCAGGTAAGGGCTGCGGGCAGCCCCTAGAAGCTGGAAAAGGCAGGTCAACATTCTCCCCTGGACGCTCCAGAACAGAACGCAGCCCTGCTGGCCGTGATTTTAGCCCAGTGAGACTCGGTATTAGTTTCCTATTGCTGCTGTAACAAATTACCACAAACCTAGTAGCTTAAAACAACAGAAATTTACTCTTTCACAGTACTAGAGTCCTCAAGTCCAAAATCAGTTTCACTGGGTGGAAATCAAGGTGTCAGCAGGGCTCTGCTCCGCCCTCCCCACCAGCCTAGGAGACAATCCATTCCCTGGCTCCTCCAGCTTCCAGTGGCTGTGGACATTCCTTGGCTTGTGGCTGCATCAGGCCCGTCTCCACCTCCCATGGTCACTCTGCCTTCTCCTCTCCTGCCTCTGTGTAATTTTCCTCTGCCTCTCTGTGATAAGGGTATTTGTGATGGCATTTAGGGCCCATCTTGATAATCCAGGATAGCCTCCCCACGTCAAGATGCTTAACTTACATCTGCAAAGTCTCTTTTTCCATATAAGGTACTATTTACAAGGTCTAGGAGTCAAGAGCTTGAAATCTGTGGAGGGCACTATTCAGCCTACCACAGACCCATTTCAGACTTCTGACCTCCAGAACCGTAAGATGAATGTGTGCTGTTTTAGGCCACGGAGTATGGTCATTTGTTACAGCAGCAATAGGAGACTAATACGCCCCCTATCTCTCAAATGTGGGTTACAAATCAGGAGACAGCGTGGGTAAGGGGAAGGAGCTAGCCCATCCCTACTAGTCACACATCAGCATCCTGGGGGGCCTTTGTATCTAACGATGACACCCCTCTCCCCCCACTAGATGTGAAAAAAATGCCAAGATTCTGAAGTAGGTGGCCAATAGAATCTTCAGAAATCACCCTTCTCTCCTCTTAACTACCAGAAGTTTCTTAAATAAACTTTATGGTAATTCATAAAGCAAAGCTTAGGGGCTAAAAAAGAACTGACATTTATTTCAGGGAATTCCTCTTCATATAATGAGTATGCTCCATCCACAAATGTCAAAGGGTTTTGCTCACAAAGCCCATAATCCCTACCACAAATATAAGACAGTGTCAGACCCTAAAGGACCATATTCCTCAATTAGGAACAGCCTCTTCAGAGAGCTTCCTTATCAACCCAGGGCCAAAACATCACACTTTGAAGCACCCATTCACCCTCGGGGCATGTCATACTGCTGACTTGCTGTCATCTCTGGAGGGATTTCTATTTATGGAACTGCTCCCTTCTCACTGACCTGCCTTCAAGACACTGCAGCAATTCCTGGGCGGACTCCTCTCCCAGAACTCACCACATCGGGACACCCATAGGTTCCATCCCCCGCCTTCTCCTCTCTGCGGTCTCTCCCTTAGTGAGTGTGCCCTGGCCCACAATCTCAGATCCATACACCCAGCCTTGACCCCTCCCCTGAGCAAACTCCAGATGCAAACGTCCAAGTGCCTACTCCACTTGAATGTTTAGGAAATCCTCCCAATTTAGCCAGGCCCCAAACAGAGCTGCTGGTCTCATACAAATGCACCCATCCACTCGGTAAATGGCACCACCGTCCACCCAGAGCTCCAACCAAGTCCACAGCCCTCACGTTCACACTCTCTTCATACCCTCCCACCCCTTGTATTTAATCCCCCAGCAAGTCTATCAGCTCTGCCTCCAATATGTATGTCAAATCTGACTATGTTTCAATCCAGTCCAAGCTTCCCAACCAGACTATGGACCAGCTGGTCCGGTCCTTTTGCCTCACTCCCTGTCGCCTCCAAACAGACCGTAACTCTCCACAGGCGGTTAGTCATCTTTCTAAAGTAGAAATCAAATCCACTCCCCACTGTGAAACTACCCAGGCCCTTCCAGCTACACACAAACTTACACTTGACCATGATCTATGATGCGCTCTAACCACCGCCTAGCCCTCAGCCTCTCTTCCCCTTTGCTAGCACGCACACACGCTGGCCTCTGTCCTCGCCTGGAACGTGCTAGGCTTATCCCACCGCAGAGCCTTGGAGCTTGCTGCCCCTGACCTGTGAACGTGCGTGCCTCCTCCAGATCTATGTGTGACTGTCCTCTTCCATCCCCGAGGCCTCGCCTCAAACGTTTAAGACCCGAGCACGGTGAAAGTGACCCCTCAGTCACCCCTTTCCTACTGCCCTACTTTGTCTTCTTCAGAACACTTAGGAATACCTGAAAAGGTCTTCGTGGTTTGTTGATGCAGGCGTGATGCCCTTCTGAGGGAGTGCGCGCTCACAGAGGGCAAGCCTCTTTACCATGGTCTCCCCAGTGCCTGGTACGTCTCGGGGGCTCAATCAATACTTGGTCACAAGCTGCCGAGGGCTTTACAATCCAAGGGCAATATCAAATCATCTTAAAAGGTATTATCTTAGTCTCTGTGTTTTTTTGTTTGTTTGTTTTGTTTTGCTTCTTTTCTGTTTTTTTTTAATTTTTTTTATTTCTTTGCGGTACGCGGGCCTCTCACTGTTGTGGCCTCTCCCGTTGCGGAGCACAGGCTCTGGACGCGCAGGCTCAGCGGCCATGGCTCACGGGCCTAGCCGCTCCGCGGCATGTGGGATCCTCCCAGACCGGGGCACGAACCCGTGTCCCCTGCGTCGGCAGGCGGATTCTCAACCACTGTGCCACCAGGGAAGCCCCCCTTTATTTTTTAATTGAAGTATAGTTGATTTACAATGCTGTGTTAGTTTCAGGCATACAGCAAAGTGATTCAGTCATATATATATATTTTTTCTTTTTCAGATTCTTTTCCATTATAGGTTATTACAAGATATTGAATATAGTTCCCTGTGCTATACAGCAGTCTTGCTGGTTATCTACTTTATATATAGTAGTGTGTATATGTTAATCCCAAACTCCCAATTTATCCAGTCGCCTTGGCTCGGAGGAAGAATTATTTCCTGGGTTCCAAGAGGAAAAGTATCAAGATCCCCCTCCTGCACATCATTCCCGTCCCCTCTCCAGCTTCCTCTGCTCTCTTTGGGTGTGTCCCATTCTTTCCTTCCTACGAGCTAGCTGGCTTCCTAACCTTCCATTTTATATTGTTTCTGCTTCTTCATAGAGCTCAGGGCATCATGATACTCGCTAACAACAAAGCTTTCTTTCGAGTCTCTCAATCCTTCTTCCTAAGAGGCCATCTCCCTGGCCTGGGTATAGAATGAGAGCACTCGGGCAGAAATTAGAAGTTCTAGTACTGACATGAAGAAATCCTCCCAACAGTAGTGAGACCAAAGGCATCTCCATTCATTCTCTTTTAAAACATGAGTACTGACCACAGGATCCTCCCCCAAGGGTGGGAGGAGTGTCAAAACCAGCAGATGGCGGGAATCACAAGGACATATGAAATGACGATTGAACGAGAATGAAGATTAGGTGGGAAACAAATCTCTGTGTAAACAACATGATCCATTAAGAAAAATTAAGCCATGGAAGGACACGCCCGATCCTTTCTTAAATGCCTGTACAAAGGCTCACTCTAGCGGAATGCTTCCTCTTGGCCACTATACAACAACTCCAATTTGTGCCGGGTAGTAAACATGTTAGAAGGTTTTGCTCAAAGTGGATCTAATGCCTACAACATGCCTGCAAAGGAACTACAACTTCCCTTTTCAGGGGAAGAAAAAGATGTTCAGAAAGGCGCAAGGCCAGTTTATCCAGGAGGCATGGCATGCATGGCATGCATGGCATGGAGGGCCTGTGAAACTCTTAGGGGCCATGAAAACGCTCTCATTTTTTAAAAATAAGAAGAAAAAAAGTGCATATAATTCCCCCTGGATACAATCAATAAAATGTAATTTTCAATACTGTAATGGAGGAAGGGGCCCATTAAACCGCCAAGGTGGCTCTGAAGAGATGGAGTGAGATTTACCTACAGTTACCAGAAGCAAAGAGCTGAGAAAAGGCCAGATCAGCCCCTACTCTTTTCCATAAATTGGCTTCCTCATACTTTCAAGCCTCATGGAACCCTGGGTAACTCTTGAGTTTTAGAATGTCTCCATTACCTGAGCTTTTTGAAAATGCATTTTTTTCAATGCAAGAATCACGTAGCTAGATACTGTCTAGCACAGGGAACTCTCTTCAATATCCTGTGGTAAACCATATGGAAAAGAATATGAAAAAGAATGTGTGTGTGTGTATGAATCACTTTGCCGTACAGCAGAAATTAACACAACTTTGCAAATTAACTATACTTCAATAAAATCAATTAAAAAAAAAAAAAGAATCATGGAGCTAGAAATGTACCTTATAGGACTCACCAAAAATCTGATCATTCCTCCTGTGACAAATCCTTAGCTTACTTGAAAGACCGGTTGTTCTTAACATATTAAAACAAGTAGGCTCTGAGTGTTCCTATCCCTAGGACATCCCTTGGAGGGCCCTCAAGGCAAATAAAGACTGAGTTTCAAATAACGTGTCTCAAAGCTTGTCCCAGGACTGATACTGCATTGAAATGACCTGGCATGCTCCTTAAAAAAAATGCAGATTCCAGGGTCCTACCTCCATACCTGCTGAACCACCAGGGTTAGAGCCCAGAAATGTGCATTATAAACGAGCAGCGCAGGGGATTCTGACCTGCTGTGGAGATGAAGACCCACTGTACCGCTCAGGAGCCCAGATGGGGACAAACTACTTTTTGCACGGTTTCAACATTTTCTAAATTTTCCCAGTACACAAATATCAGGTACAATGAACCAACAATATACTTTGTTTTGTTCTCAACTTTACCACAAGCAACAAAGCATTAAAAAAAAAAAAATCGTATCACTGACGACAAAGCCACTTCTGGAATATGAGTCACCAAATCAACCCCGTATTTGGAGTTGTTACATTTATTGGTGATTTTACCAGTACATACAGGGATCTGATGACATCATTTCGTGTTGTTAGTGCAGTGGGGCCCAAGCATTTAGACAGTAAAATACCTACTTGATTATGCATTACTTTCATTTCTCTTTCACATTAGTTAGGAAATTGCATTGATTTTTTTCTTCCAAGTATGTGTGCCGGTAGGTTCTATCATCTATGACTTGCGTTCCACGTGGCAAAGAGAGCATGACAAAATAACTGTTAGAAAGGAGACCATGGGCCTTATAGGATAAAGTTGGACTAAAGAAGAACCTGGCTAAAATGTACTCTCTGAGACGTTGCTGCTAATCTCACAGGTAGGGGAGGTCCCGAAGGACATTTCCCACCCAACCACTCACGCACATACAAAAAAGAAAAGGAAAAAAAAAACAGTGAGCTGGGCTACAGGGGCTGGCAGCCAGAGCAGATACCTAGAGCAGCACCTCTATCCAGGAACTGAGCCCTGGGCCAGCCACAAGGCAGACAAGCTGTATGAGAACACAATAAACATGAAATTCTGGCACGTGGTCGCTGGGGCAGGAGGCCAGGGATGGGGGAAAAGAGGAATAGAGAGATAAGAGTTCCTGGCAAGTCCCTGGGTTGGGTGGTTTCAAAGGTATTCAATAATAATCATAATGACAACAGCAGCAACAACAGCAATGATGGTGATGAAACGGGTTGCATAGATTCATTAGTATCAATCAACTTCTCTATCACAGAAAGGAAAATAATTAAGTTAGCAACGGCACCAAACCCTGACAGCTTGCACTACAGACAAGGAGCTACGTATTAGCACAGAGCGGCTTAAGCCTGAGAACTCACGGGCAGCTTCATGGGGGATGAAGAGCCACTGTTCTCATATTAATAAAAAGAAAAAGAAAAAAAAAAGCAGGCGCTTGGCATGGGGAGCACGGCCTCCTGAGCGCTGTGTCAGGCAGATAAAGAGGCTGGCGCCTGGCGGCCACCAAGGCCACCACAACCAACCATTCTGTTTTCTCATTAGCATCGCGCAGCCGTTACCTCACTAGACAGTAACACCCGTGTCGAGGGATCTGACAAGCACAGGTCACCCTGAAGACGAGGGCAGACAAGAATGTGAAGACAAATCATAAAAATTGTTTCACCCTGACTGGAGCTGTCACAGGTTGACTGGACACAGCAGAAGATGGTGACTTCTTTTCCGAGTGGCCTCCGGAGGCTTCGAAGGGGCACTTACCTGTCTACTCTTCCCCGCTCCCTCCCCATCATCCCATCTTCCTTCCTATCTGCTGGTTTCCTAATATAGAATATGCAAAGAAAGAGGCTTTGCAAATAGAAGAGACAAAGGAAAATAATTTGCTGACTATGGCCAAAGCCTAAGAGAGGACACTACGATCTCCTACCCCACTCCATCATCTCAGAAGAGCAGACAAGCCCCTCTCTGGTGCCCCCAAAAGACACATCTTTGTGCCCCCCACTGACCCCTGGACCTGCCTTTACATTATCACTTAAGACTTCACTGTACCTATTGCCCCAACTATGTCAGAGAGGCTTCAAGAGGGCAAAGACCACATCCTCTCCGTTTTTCAGAAACAGCACCATGAGTAAGATCAGGCACAAAAAAGGTCTTTAATAAAGGTAGTTGCGGGCTTCCCTGGTGGCGCAGTGGTTGAGAGTCTGCCTGCCGATGCAGAGGATGCAGGTTCGTGCCCCGGTCCGGGAAGATCCCACATGCCGCGGAGCGGCTGGGCCCGTGAGCCATGGCCACTGAGCCTGCGCATCCGGAGCCTGTGCTCCGCAACGGGAGAGGCCACAACAGTGAGAGGCCCGCGTACCGCAAAAAAAAAAAAAAAAAAAAAGGTAGTTGAACAAATAAATACAACAGATAAGCTCCCCCAAACTGAAGAAGAAACCCACTTTTTGTGTTCAAAATCCAAAGTAGCTTATGGGAAACTCAGGCACTGAAGTGACTTAAAGTCCATGGATGTGCGTTTTATTATGCTATATCACACATGACCTTTGTGTCTTTATGAGACCTGGAGATAATTTACAGGAACAGCAGAGGAGGAGATAGAAAACTTTAGGCACAGCCCCAAATGGGGACAGAAAAGGGAAAGGCGGGGACAGAAAGCCAGCCATAGCTCTCAGGATGTGGGTAACGATGATTTGCTCCAGGCATGCTTTATGCAATTTCTCTTTTCTCTCCCTCCACCGGCGAGTCAGGAAAGAATATTAGTTAATATCAACACAAGGACAGACAGGCAGTTAGAGGGGCCCAAACTTTCCTGCCCACAGCACCTCCACGAGCCAACATAATCACGAAGTACAGATTCTGCTATGGCAGATGAAGCCCTTGGTTGTGTAGGATGAATCTATTAAGGCAGTGAGGACAGCATGGCATGTCCCTTCTAGAAAGGGAATCAAATGTATAACCTGGCACTTAGGTCTCAACGTCCACATGCCAGTAAGTAACCCAGAATACTGGCCCTGATGGAAATGTGAAGCCATTGGTACAGCTTTCCTTAGTAGGGCTGTCCTCTTTATTCCAATGATTCCCATTACACTGCAGGGAAACTCGCAACCCCTTACCCTGGCTGTATGCCAGATCTACCTCAACCTGGCCTCCTGCCATCTCACCAACCTCATTTCATCCCACTCCATACTTCCCGCCCCCGTCCTTGGTGATGAGAACAGGGTCCATTGCGTAGCGAGTGCTGAACTATTCCCTCAATGAATAAATATGTGGAGAAAGGCTAACAGCCAACAGAGATGACACCGAAAGACATTTGACATGTACCAAACTGGGTTTATCTGATTACATTTAGCGGGTGAAGGACAAAGAGTGGCTAAATAGAGAAGAAAAAGAGACCAGTGGTACCACTAATTGGCAACAACCGCCCTGGTCCAGCAAGAACAGCTGTGTCCCTGCCAAGGCGGCATCACTGCAGAGATGAGAGAAATTTCCAGAAGAACTCACAAAGGAAGCCGATGTCAGGGGACCTTCAGACGGCCCTGTCTGAAGCATTCAGGCTGAACGCTGCATTCCCTCGGCAGAAAATCTGCTGAAACCCTTCAAGCATGACTATTAGCAGTGTCCTTACCAAGGTCAGTCACCCACATATTTCTGGAACACTTCCCCAAAGTTGTGACTTTCTCAGCCTTTACTGAGGAGGCCGGGAGGGTCAGCTGAAACACTCATCGTGGTCCAGATAAAAGGCTTATTGCTATTTGCAAAGTCCTATGTAATCAGCTCTTAGTTTCAGAGAAGTTGACCTAAGACAGAGAAAAAACAAATCCTCAGGTATTCCAGAAACATACTTCTAGTCAGTGGCTTTAATTACGCATGAAGTGTTATGTTTGCCAAACTACGGAAGTTCCTTGTTGGCAAAGATGTTCAATTCTGCCATCTGCTTCACGTCAACAAAAACAGCACCCAGTAGCTACCCAATCAATACCTACTTCCCTCAGACCAGCAGGACCAATGAGCAACAATGGATACCAGCCATCACGCAGAGCCATTCCCGAAGCAAAGGATTTTTTTGGTCACGTTCCCGAAGTTGAAAGTTCAAATAATAGGGGAGAAGAAAAAGCAAAGGATTCCAGGTAAACCCGAAGAAGAAAATCCTGAATGACTAAGGGAACAAAACCACAGAATGAATGATCCAACAGTTGGAAAAAAAAAAAATCACACAACAATGACATGAAAGAGTTGTTGGACCAGCATGCACAACAGGGTAAAAGTCATCATGTTTTTCTCGACAGAGATTTAATCCTCCAGCCCCAGAGTGAACGGAACAAAGAGGTACAGGCTACTGGCTTTAGAAAATGAAAACAGAGCAAGCAAACAAAATACAGCTGCAGCCAGCCCTGAAACGCCAGCTTCCATCAGAGACCAGCCAGATAGTCTACAGGTGGCACAAAGGGGAAAGTGGGTTTCTGTCAACAGCTGGTCACACAGCTTCAGACACTTGGCCCTGACTCCCTCCAAGAATCCAGCCCCATCCCATGAGATTGTCTCATGGGATACACAAGCTTCTGAGCCCCACCAGGAAACAGGAAAACATACTGTCTTCCCACGAGACGTGCAAGATGGGAGGCAAAGAAGTGCAGTTAAGAAAGGAAGCAAATTCGGTACTCTTCTGGAGAATCTAGCCAAATTACGTGGAAAAGATTTCCCTACCAAACACTGGCTTAGTCTAAAAATTCCAGAATGGAGTTCAATGTTTACTTTCCAATCTATCACCAATTTTGGGGATCTGAAAGTATTTCATTTCCCTGAAATGGTACACATGCAACATTTCCTGGTGTGCTCATTTTTACCTTCTGTTAACCAAAATGTTTTAAAACAACTTAGTATGCCACGAGAATACATTTCAAGGGAGCCTGGGAGCCGCGCACAAATACCATTCATTCAGAAAATAAACTTCTGTCTCTTTGATACTTACTGAGCTTCAAAAACAGCCCAGCGCTTAGCACTTACAAGTCAAGCTGTAATATAAACCCCTTCATGGACGGGGAAATGAGATGCAGTTACCTAGAGTTGTAAGTAGTAACAGCTTACAAAAGCAGTGGGTCCCAAACCTGGGCCACCATCAAGCCCACATGGAAGAGTTATTGCTTAAATGTCCACTCTTGGGTACCACCCTAAGAGCCTGCTGGAGCTGGTCTACTATGGTGGATCGCAGGAACCCACAAATTTAACCAGCCCCACCTTCAGGTGATTTTGATCACGAGGCAGGTTTGGGAGCAGCTGCCACAAGAAGCACGGGCAAGGATGAGTTGACTGCACTCACCCACACCAAGCGAACTCCAGGTCCAGAGGCTGCTTTGTACTGGAATGCCCAAGAGATCTCATTAACTCAGCCACCTTGGAGGGAGTCCAGATGGCCCAAGACAGTCCAGCCTCCCATCCAGCTGGACTCCAGAGCAAAAGGAGTCCTCCAGAAAACTTCCTGGGCATTGCTGCCCGTAGCTTGGCAGTTCTGAAGAATGCTGGGTTGGAATGCTAGAAATCTTCAGAGCTGGACAGACCTTGAGAGCATGCAGTGTGCCTGTCCGCCCAGGCATTTGTATTGCCCATGATGCTGAAGCTCACGGAGGGCAGCTGGAGGCCAGCTCGTGCGCTCAGGGTGTCTGAAGACGCAGACAGAGAGAGTAAAACCTGTCTCATTTTTCAGTGTGAAGCACTCTGAGAAAGTACGCCGTGCCTACCCTTCTTGATGACTCAGGGTTTAAAGAACCATTTATTTGTAGTTACCAGTAGTTTCAGCTGCAGAGGACAAGGTCCAAACAGGGCTGTGATGGACTGCTACTGTTCCCCCCAAAACCATTCTCCACTCCTTCCACAGAAACGGAAACTGAGCAGAGCACAAGCAGCTCCTGCGGTAGGTGGCAGTGTGATCAAATTCTGCCCAGTGGGGTAAGAGTTGAAGAAATGTGTGGGAGATGCAACCCAATTGAAGGAGCCCAGGCCCTGAGCCTTTAGCAGAAGAGAACTGCCATTCTAGCCAACTTGAACAGGAAAGAAAACTAAACTCTAGGTTGTTTAAGTCACTACTGTCTTGGGTTTCTGTTAGAGCAGCTGCACGTGTACCCTAATACAGGCTTTTCTTTCCTACATGGGCTATCAAAACTACTGCTCGAGAAGCGATCCTTTCATACTTCTTCTTCCTCCTCAGCCTATCAATATGGCAGATATTATCACCTGCGGCTCCAAAGGATAGCAAGTTATGTCAGGAGACTCAAAAATCTCCCTTAATCCCAAGCATCAAAACTTTAAGTGCTAGACCTATCTGAAAATACAAGCTTTTGTCTTTTGGCCAATCAACGCCTCCATCTACCTTTTGAAGTGAATCTTCTACCAGTAATTACCATGTAAACGATTCACAGTTTCTGGAACAAGTCTAGTATCACTTCTCCAATGCTAATGCTGTTCCCTCTGCCTGGAAGGCCCTTCCTGACCTAGAAGATTCCTCAACATCACAGCCAGATTCAAATGTAAAAATGTCCCAACTCCTAAGGGCTTAGAGGACATTTTTAGAAATGGACTGGAGTTATACTGTAGTACATATGCCTGTTAATCTTTGAGTCTGCTGGGTTCTTGATGCCAAGAACAGCTGAACAGCTTATTCATCTTTGTAACCCTGATCACCACCGCCCTCCACTGCATGCATCTCAGTACCTGGCATAGTAAGAAAGCAATGAATGTCTGGTGAACTAATGAATGAAACTGTTGAATGAACTGTGTCAATGCTATCTTGAGAGTAATTTCAAAATTGTCGAAAATTCAAAAGCAGAGCCTATACTTTAAGGATATCTCCATGTAAATCAAATAACCACAAATATCCCCCATGAACTATTATACCTTAGTCTGTTAAGATAGGAGGCTCAGATATTAAGGATAAAGGCGGAGTTAAAGATCCACGGCACTTACGAGCATCAACTATCATTTATTAAAAGTTGCACTTAATGGAAAGACAATTTTGCACCTTAGAAAAACAGCTAGCTCACTAAGAAGTCTGAGCAGTCATATTTTTTAAATGATCGTTTTGCTTTGAAAACAGATCCTACATTGAGTCAAAAACATACACACATTAAACAATATTTTTAAAAGTTCCCTTAGATACTATATAGATTTGTTTTTACCTAAAGATCTGAAGGAAAAAATTATACACACATCCCATGCTAGTACTTGAGCACCGGAAGCAACAGCCTAAAATCTCTTTTCAAAGATAAAGGAAACAATATTTTCACAAACACCAAGGATAGGTCATGGGTCACAATTCCCAAGCACAAGGCAAATTTGGACCAATTCTACACTCAGTGGAAATTTCCACTTCTGCTGCTTGCTTATAGCTTGGCCCGGGGACTAAACAAATGTCTAACAAAAGGTTAAAGAACAATACGGGCCATGAGAAAATTCAACTATCAAAGAATACCATGTCCAGAGTATAGAACAGGAGCCTAAGGGGACCCACCTCAAATGATAAGCTGGGGGAGAGTTACTTTTAATTCCATAAGGATCATCTAAGACTTTTACCCTGGAGTTGCCAAAAATAAACAAGGTCTATCTTATTCTGAAGCTCACAGCACTTTAATGGTTGAGGGACCTTCAAGATCATCTGTTCTAGATGCCCAGATATATTAAGTTACCTGCTGGAGAACACAAGCCCGTTATGGGCATAGCAAACCTAGACTCCCCAGTCCTTAAAGATCTAACCCAGGTTGTCTCCAGCACAGCACAAAGAATAAAGACTACTCCTTAATACAATCTACACAAAGAAAACCAACTCAGGGA
>NW_021703772.1:94830616-94849810 GCF_005190385.1 Monodon monoceros
GAAGTTCTTCCCAAAACACACACACACACACACACACACACACACACACCCAGAAGTTCTTCCCAAAACACACACACACACACACCAGGCATCAAATACAACAAAGATTATAGACATTAAAAAGGCTCCAGGCAAATTTTACAATGACATTCACTTAACGCAGTAGGTATTTACTAGGAATACAAAAATGAGTGAGGCTAAAGGAAACCCATTCCAAAGGAGCTCACAGTTAGTGAAGGAAACAGAGGGGCCTACATACATAAATTATAAAACTACATGCTTCATCCCATATTGGAGATAGAAACAGGGTACTATGGGACATTTCTGACTCCGTGATTAAATGTTTATCTGAATCTTTCTTCCCTCTGTAATTTCTAGGATAACTTCTAGAAAATTACACTCTAACCTAAGTGGATAAAAATGTACGAAGTTACAGACAATGCCCAGACTAAAATCAAAAGACTCTTTCAGAACCTTTGAAAAGACGAATCCTTCTCCAGAACAGGAAATTCATCCTTGAAACTTTTTTCTAAGTCAAGTTTAAAAGTACTGAGCATATTACATTTGTTGAAGACGAACAAAGTTTCAATTCTAGTATAATGACTTCTAATTCAGATTCAGGTCACCCTCTCAGGTGGGTGAGAAATTAACCCAAACAGTTGACAGGAATATTCCAAACAGTGTTTGTCCTGGAGGTGGACAAACTCCATTATGCATGACCCCAATGCCAACTGTATCCTGGGGACATTTCAGGTCAGAGACCATGAAAATAAAATAGATATGTGACCTTCAAAGCCTCAGCCACTAATAAAATGCTGGTGGACGTTAAGAACCTGAGCAAGTCACTCAGATCAAGGAGAAAAGGCTTCTGGATATTGGTAAAAGAGCTCCCAACTTCACCACTCTCTTGGCTTCCCGAAGCGAGGGTCTTGGGGTTGTCTGGACCATTTGAACCACAAAATACCACCTAACATCGTGGAGAGGCATAAATGCCAGAGGACATCCCACCAGGGCCCTCACCAGTGCAGAAAGTGAGGGCAGCGCAGAGGAACACTCCTACCACTAGAAGGGCTGGTGAAGGAGGCAGTATCTCAGAACCTACTTAAACAATCGGAGCAAAACTGTGTCAACCATATGTCGCCTGAGGGACCTACACCTCCTGGGGAAGGGAAGGAATTCATGCGGGCAGGACCAAAGCTCTTGGATTCTAAACATGCCCCCACCATTTCTTGCACAGCCTGTGAGCCAAAGATTCGATTAATTCAAACATTTATTACTGGGACTTCCCTGGTGGCGCAGTGGTTAAGAATCCGCCTGCCAAGGCAGGGGACACGGGTTAGAGCCCTGGTCCGGAGAGATCCCACATGCCGCGGAGCAACTAAGCCCGTGCGCCACAACTACCAAGCCCGCGTGCCGCAACTATTGAAGCCCACGAGCCTAGAGCCCGTGCACCGCAACAAGAGAAGCCACCGCAATGAGAAGGCTGCACATCAGAACAAAGAGTAGGCCCCGCTTGCCGCAACTAAAGAAAGCTCGCGTGCAGCAACGAAGACCCAATGCAGCCAAAATAAATTAAAAAGCAAACAACAAAAAAAAGTCTCTTAGCTGGTTCTGATCATTGTCTGCTTCACCATACAAAAATATTTTTTTAAAAAAATTTATTACTGCACAGCACCCAGACAGACATCTCATTGTTTTTAAGCTGTTGACTGATCATTGGGTGGACTTCAGAGGTAATATTTCTACATATACACACTACTGTATATAAAATAGATAACCAACATGGATCTACTGTATAGCACAGGGAACTCTACTCAATATTTTGTAATAATCTATAAGGGAAAGGAATTTGAAAAGGAGTATGTGTATGTATGTATGTGTATATATATATATTATATATATATATATATATGACTGAATCACTGTGCTGTCCATCTGAAACTAACATGATATTGTAGATCAACCATACTGCAATAAAAAAAATTTTTTTTATATATTTATTTTTGGCTGCACTCGGTCTTCCTTGCTGTGTGTGGGCTTTCTGTAGTTGTGGCGAGCGGGGGCTACTCTTTGTTGCAGCGCGTGGGCTTCTCACTGAGGTGGCTTCTCTTGTTGCGGAGCACGGGCTGTAGGCATGCAGGCTTCATTAGTTGTGGCACGTGGGCTTCAGTAGTTGTGGCTCACGGGCTCTAGAGCACAGGCTCAGTAGTTGTGGCGCACTGGCTTAGTTGCTGCCTGGCATGTGGGATCTTCCTGGATCAGGGCTCGAACCCGTGTCCCCTGCATTGGCAGGCGGATTCTTAACCACTGCGCCACCAGGGAAGTCCCTAAAAAATTTTTTTACAGAGTTAATATTCTACAACCTGCCTCCTTATTACCACCCAAGGTTGCAGCGGGAAGGAGTGACAGAGAACGGATGTGGAACACCTTAAGGAAAGTGGTATTACAGCCACCAGCATCATTTTCCTAGCCCCCTCCACACCAATACCTACAGGCATCCTATTCCACCGGAGGCAATAAAACTATTTTAAGCTACACTTGCAGACAGCTCTGAGCAGAAATGTACTTTTCCCAGAAGTTGGCACAATGTGTGTTTATTTAGGGAGACATATCTACACAACACTAGCAATAAAACTAATTCAACCCATGGGAAGTTATTCCAGAGAGACAGCGTCACCTCCTTCTCCTTCCTAAAAAATCCAAAGAGGGAGAGGAGAAAAAGAAAAAAAGCGAATGCAAATTGCCACTGGCAGAGTTTCGTGTTTAAGGTGCACAGAAGGATTCAAGAGAAAGTCAAGGTGCCCGGCAAATGCCTGTTCATTAACCCGGTAGGAGGTGCCACGCCATCTGGCACCCATGTCCACTGGAAGATATACTGCTTAGGATCAATGCTGAGAAGCGAGCGAGTTTATTTTTACCCGTTTATGCACAAAACTACAAGGACATAAATGCCTGCATTGGACATACCAGAAAGACTTAACGAGACTGGAAAATGGGATCCAAAACTGGGATCCGGCAGAAGCCAGCTTTCATTGAGCTTGATTAAATAACACCCTCCTCCCAAACGTTCAGGAATCCCAGCAAACCCCACAGCGTCTCAGTTAGAGACTCCTTAAGAAACCACGAGGACTCTGGGCGTGTAAGGGAGGGGAGCCGGCCCTGTATCCACTGATGCCAAAAGACTTTGAGGGGCTCACATTCAAGGCGGAACTCTGGAGTTTGGCTGGGCAGAGGGCTCTGGGGGCACCTCAGCGGCTGGGCACAAGGCCAGCCACCAGGGGACAAGACAGCCAATCACTGGGTGTCGGAACCCCTATCACACTGGCCACTCTGCAGCGTTCTCCCTCCGAGGCTCTTTGAGCCTCACATAACCAACCGGAATCTTCTTTTTCCAAGTGAAGTTACTACCTTTTTCTCTAATAGAAACATAATGCTTGTCCAACGCCAAAAATTTGTTCAGTGCCAAATAACCAGAAAATTACAAAAAAATTTTTTAAATGTTATCATTCCACCACTCACACTGCTAAGATTTTGGTATATTTCATACACACACACGCGCAGTGTGGATACACACATGTATGTATCACAAAAATATATTTGCTTTCTTAGAGTCTGCTTTTATATCTTAATAACACATTTTAAATGCTTTCTCATGATAATAAATATCTTTCCACCACAATTTAAAAGCTAAATAGTACTCCCCTATTTCACCATGTTTTACTTAAATAATCTCCACAGTATTAGGCATTTATTTTTCTCCCAATTTTTCTCTATTAGAAAATAACACAACAATGAACTGTTCCTCATTCTTACCTTTGCAATTTCAGATATCTGCTTACAATAAAGGAATGACCAAATCAAATAAGAAGATTTTTAGGCTTTTGATGTAGTAATATTCCTACATTTTCCTTCAGAAAAGTTATGCCAACTTATGCTCCCTATTAGCAAGGTATAAGAATGCTCCTATAGGGCTTCCCTGGTGGCGCAGTGGTTGAGAATCCGCCTGCCAATGCAGGGGACACGGGTTCGAGCCCTGGTCTGGGAAGATCCCACATGCCGTGAAGCAACTAAGCCCATGCACCACAACTACTAAGCCTGCGCTCTAGAGCCCCCGAGCCACAACTACTGAACCCACGTGCCACAACTACTGAAGCCCACACGCCTAGAGCCTGTGCTCTGCAACAAGAGAAGCCACCGCAATGAGAAGCCCACGCACCGCAACAAAGAGTAGCCCCCGCTCACTGCAACTAGAGAAAGCCTGCGTGCAGCAATGAAGACCCAAAAAGCTGCCAAAAATAAAATAAATTTAAAAAAAAATAAAATAAGAAATGAATGCTCCTATACCCTATGCTCTTACCAAAGTTTTTATTATCTATATTTTATTGTCACTTAAAAAATGATTTGCCAATCAGACAGGTGCACATGACCACTGCTAATAATAATAGGAATAATAATAATAATTCAACCAAGACATTCACCAGGCACTTACTATGTACCAGTCACTGTTCTAAGAGATTTACATTTGTGAAGTAGGGCTGTATTCTTAACCCCACTGTATGGATGGGGAAAAGGAGGCACAGGAAGGTGAGGTCATCTGCCCATGTGGTAACTGGAGGAGCTAAAGTTTGAACCCATGTAATCTGGTTCCAGAGTCCAGGCTCTTGACCACTAGACCATACAACCACATGGGGAACGATCAGGAAGAAGGAGAGAAGGGATAAGATTAACATCCGGTGGAGAGATCACTGGAAACACAACCTGCCCTTTATCACACCCTGACCTTTATTTACATGTTGAATATCACAAATGGTGGGCCACCCCGTAAGTGATGAACACAGTCGTCCATTCTAGCAAACCAAATCTGAAAGCAGACTATTAACTTCCCACTGGCTCGCTCATCGGCAAGTGACCTGGGTTTATTACTCTGGCATGTAACTATTTGCCTGGTCACACTAATCACATAAAAGGAAGTGGCTTATTTGTTTCCTTGTGTAATAAAGGATTAGGGACCCAATAATTCCACTTCTTGGTATAGAGACGGCCTAAAGTACTGAAAGAACTGGAACAGACACTTGAACACCTATGTTCACAAAACCAAACGGTGGAAGCAACTCAAGTGTCCATCGACAGAGGAGTGGATAAACAAGATAAGGTATACATACGCAATGGAATATTATTTAGCCTTAAACAGGAGGAAAATTCTGGCACATGCTACAATATGGATGAACCTTGAAGACATTAGGCTATAAATAAAAGAAGTCAGTCACAAAAGGACAAGTATCATATGATTCCACTGATGTGAAGTACCCAAAACAGGCAAAGGCAAAGAAAGGCAGAAAGAAAAACGGTGGTTGCCAGGGGTTGGCTGGGGGAGGACGGGGGGCGGGTAGGAGGAAGCAGGGGTTGTTCTTTAATGGGTACAGAGTTTCAGGTGGGAAGATGACAACAGTTAGGGCGCTTCAGCCATCTGGGCCCTCATCAGATCCTCATAAGCCTTTCTGGGTAATGCCACCCAGCAGACGTTGAGAGGGGATACAAATGCTCAAGAAGAGATGAAAATGCTTCTAGAAACAATCTTTCATTGCAGGGAAGGACTTGTACCGATGTTCACATAAGTGAGCACTTTGAATGACAAAGGAAAAACAGGCTCCAAGGAATGTACTATAAAAACCACCCCTGTACAGGAATCAAAGAACGAATGGGGAAACCAGGTGAGCATAGCGAACACAACCACGAGAAAGGTCTTCCCACGAGCCTGTGCATGAGCAGAACTCAGGTTTTCAGGGCCAAGAACACCAGACACAGAAAGACTGCCCAGCCAAAAGCCAGATCTGGGATACACTTGTTGAGAAGGGTACCTCTGGGAGCCAGAAAGACAGCTTCTGACCACTCAGTGGCTCCCTGTATTCCGAGCATCACAAAACAGTTTTAAAAAGACTCAAATTCAGAAATGCTGTCTTCGTGACTTATTTAATAGAAGGTCACTATAAGATCCCCAAAGACAGCTTAATCACCATGAGACCATATAAAGCTATTCTAAAGAAAGGAAAGCTAGAGCTATCAAGGCGAATCACACGCTACTGCCTAACCATAAACCCAACCTGACAGACCCAGGATTAGAGGGGCCGCACCAAGACGAGGGCTCGGCTCACTTCCCAGGCCACCATCTTGTATTTCGCTAACTCAAATATAATCCCCTCCTTGTACAATGAAGAATCTGACTCGTCTTTGTCCCTGGTTCCTGAAAGGCAGACTATAAATCCTCGGAACTTCCCGAGTAAGCGAAGGGTCTTTACTATTCACGAGCCCCTTGAGTCACACCTGAGATTACGTAAAATGAGAAGACTCAGATTGAGGGCTGATCACCAGTAAGACCAACCATGCGATTAGAGGGGGTGGGGCTTTGAGGCAGCCCAATCCTGGGAAGAGGAAGGAGGCTGGAGACTGAGTCCGTCCACGTGGCCAATGATTCAATCAATCATGCTACACAATGAAACCCCAATAAAATCTCTGGACACCAGGCTCAGTGGCGCTTCCTGGCTGTTGAATACAATGGTGTGCCAGGAAGGTGACACACTCTAACCCCACAGGGAGAGGGCATGGAAGCTCAGCATTTGGAATCCTCTCAGACCTCATCTATGTCTATTTGGATGCCTGATCTATACCCTTTAAAATTAAAGTATGATCGTAAGTATAGCACTTTCCTGAGTTCTGAGTCATTCAAGAGAATTATCGAGCCTGAGGGAGTCATGGGAGCCCCCCAGATTTGTAGCCAGTCAGAAGTGTTAGTGGCCTGGGGACCCCACTTGCAGTTGGCATCTGAAGTGGGGGCCATGTTGTTGGGACCAGACCCTTTAACTTACGCGATCTGCACCAACTCCAGGCGATTAGCAGCAGAACTGCATTGCGGTCCACCAGCTGGTGTCAGAACTCCCCCGACACAAATTCCCAGCTCACTCAAGTGCTACACACGGCTTCAATACTCAGCTCCACATAACGTAGCTTTTATCTGCTAAAATTCATGCTAAATGTTAATGACTAGAAATTTTCCCCCAGTTCAAATATTGCCATTTGCAGCAGCATGGATGGACCTAGGTATTATCATACCAAGTGAATTAAGCCAGAAAGAGAAAGATAAATAGCATGTGATATCCCTTGTATGTGGAATCTAAAATATGATACAAATGAACTTTTTTTTTTTTTTTTACAAAACAGAAACAGATTCACAGACATAGGAAACAAACTTATGTTTACCAAAGGGGAAAAGGGATGGGGGAGGAATAAATTAGGAGTTTGGGATTAGCAGACCTATACTACTACCTATAAAATAGATAAAGCAACAAGGTCCTACTGTGTAGTACAGGGAACTATATTCAATCTCCTGTAATAAATCATAATAAAAAAATATGAAAAAATGTGTGTATATATACACACACATATATATGTATATATAACTGAGTCACTTTGCTGCATACCAGAAACACAACATTGTAAATAAACTATATTTCAATACCACACACAAAAAAGAAAATTTCCCCCATTCAATACTAGTAACAGCTAAAATGTTTTGAATAATTGCTATCTCAGACATGGTTCTAAGATCTTCTACGTGTATTAACTCACTCACTCCTCATAGCAACCTCACAGGGTGAGTACTGTCATTATTCCCTTTATAAATGAAAGCACCAAGGCACAGAGAGGTTAAGGAATTTGCCTGAGGTCACATGGCAAGCTCATGTGGCAAGGTCACATGGTCAAGGTGCCAGGATTCAAAGCACGTTCCTCTGTCTCTGAAGCCACCCCTTAGCCACAAGTCCAGAGGAAAAGGCGTGACTGCTGGCCACCAACCCCTCCAAGGGCCACAGGTCACTACCCTTCCCCATTCCCACTGGCTCCCATTCTCCATCCTTAGAATGGCCACATGCTGAGCTCCTTGGGGAAGACTGCATGCTTTCTGACGATAGATTTATCCGGTTTTGACTGTAGCTCAGGAAAGCTAAGTTTGACAACACTACAGCACTGGGGAAGATGAACTATTTTCCTGAAAGTCTTTTCCAACAAAAACACAAATTAGCAGCTGGATGGTTCTAGATGTAAATGAAAGGATAAATTTCCCTGCAATAAATGAATAGATTCAGAGTTGTTCCTTTTCACTATCATCTCCCTTACTGCAGGCAGAATGGCTCCACGGGTGACACGAATCCCTTCTCCCTTCTTTTTCCCCAATTATTTAAACTCAAAAGTGCTACATAGGTAGTTCTTCACTTTTATTAAATTAGTAGTACAGGTTGATGTTCTCAGTGTTCTTAGTACTGCAATTAAAACCTCAGCAGTCATGGTGGTGAGTTTTCAAATATAAACGACGTAATAAGGTCATCAGCTGGCTGTCCTTCCATTTCACGTCCTCTTTTAGTAACTCTTTTGAACATGCCAGGCACTTGGGACTTGGCAATAAATCCGAGCAAGTTTCTGCTTGCCCTCAGGGCACTTACATGGCAGCAGGAGAGAAAGCCAGAGAAGGGACAAGTGTGTGCGTGTACTGCACGTGTACGTATGCATAATTTAGGGAAATGGTCAATGATATTAAAAATAGAGTGAGTGTAGATCTGGGGGACGAACAAGAAGATGTGTGTTTCTGGAGTGAAATCAACATGGGAAAAGGGTGGGAGATGAAGAGAGAGACGCACCAGATCATTCTGAACTGAGGTATCCAATTCCTTATCACCGTGTCCCTCCCCTCCCCTGGGTCTATGCCTCCATCACCTTACATTGGACAACTGTCTTTCCTACCTGACCTCTAGGCTTCCTTACAGCCAGTTCTCCACACAAGCTAAATGATGTTTGTAAAACAGAAATCAGATCAGGTCACGTCCCTGCTCAAAACCCTCCACACATCCATCCCAATCAGAATAAAACCCTTAACTCCGCACCGCCCAACGAGGTTCTCCATGTTCCAGCACTACCTGCCCTCCAAACTCAGCATCTTGCTCCCTCCCCCGCCCACACAGCCCTCACACTGGGCCACGTGTGTTCCTGCCTCAGGCACCTCATCCTGGATACCACCTTGACTCCACCACCATTCAGGTCTGGGCACAAACATCCCTCCCTGGTCTGGCGGAGGGGGCACTTAGCCCCCCTAGTGGAATTCAGGCTTGAGTGGGACATGGGGTTCCTTCCTTGAAGGGGGGGTGGGGTAGAGGGAGGGAGAGGATACCCTCACCCTTGCCTGAAATCTCACCCCTAAGGCTGCCTTCAATACTTTCACGGTGGTCAAAGCCAACTTTTCTCTTTCTCTGGACAAGGGTAGTGACACCGAGGACAAGCTCATGGTGACTGACAGAGCCTACCGGCCTTAGCCCTGGGAGAGAGAAGGTCCCTCTCAGGTGGCATTGTGTCACAGCATTAACAGAGATGGGCAGCCTTTACAGACAAGAGCTTCCCCGCCAGGTGAACTTTCTTGATGGCAGTGGCTGTCCTAGGGCTGCTTAGCCCTCACCTGTGTTCTTTCTGCCCAGGAGACTGAGCAACTCTCCCACGTCCTCAGGCCAGCGCAGGGTGCTCCATTCAGAGTAACTATCACTCCAAAGCAGGCCTACACATTCCAGCTAAAGTCATAACGGGATTTGGGACATCCCTGGTGGTGCAGTGGTTAAGACTCCACACTGCCAGTGCAGGGGGTGTGGGTTTGATTCCCTAGTTGGGGAACTAAGATCCCGCGTGCAACATGATGCTGATAGATATATAGATACATAGATACATAGACAGATAGATAGATAGAGAGATCATAACGGGCTTTGCCTGGACCATGTACGATGATCTGCTCAATTCTCCAGTTTGGGGAGAAGCAGGGTTAGGAATGTGTTTAGGAATCAGTCTTCTCTCTCATTTTCTTTCCCCCAGGTTGGCAGCAGGGAGCCACACCCTGTAAGCCACGGGCCTCAGGCAACATGCCTCTGTTTGTAATCCAGGAGTCCCCAAATGTGTGAAGCAGCAGAACTCCGAATGTCTTGGGCTCTGGGACACCAGGGGATCCCTTGGATGCCCTTCCTCTGAACCAGGAACAATCCGACTGGCAGGACAGGGAACATGTTGTGGGCAGAGGCCTCAGCATCTCAGAAGAATGCAGAAAATATTAAAGAGTCACATCTCCCTGCTTTCCTACAGAATGTTTTTTCCTTGGTTATTCTTTTTACCACCCATGGCACTTACTGGTAAATAAGTGATTGCCACAGATCTGAGCAGGTTAGGGGGAAAAAAAGACTCAAATTTGGGAAAGCTCTATCCCATCCCTTCCTCTCTTTTTCTGGTAACTGAAAAAACACCACTAGGATATGACTCTAGGGGCTGGGTACCTGAATCCAGGTAAGCGCTTATACCAAAACTACTGTAGAAATAAGATGTGCAAAACATAGAGCCTTTACTGGGCTGTACAGTCATCATGTAAAAATGACAGTTATTTCCCTTTAGGGATGATAATTAATGCTGCCTTTACAAAAGCCACTGTTTTCTAAATTTTTCTTTTTTCCTGATGTTGTCCTGCATTAGCAATCAGCAGGGTAATGGACATCAGCGTCAGGCATTTTCTCTGAGAGATGAACACTTTCACCAACACTTGCCCATATGCAGAGGCATTCCCATTTGAATAACAAGGCAGGGGGACTTCCCCAGTGGCGCGGTGGTTAAGAATCCACCTGCCAATGCAGGGGACACGGGTTCGAGCCCTGGTCCAAGAAGATCCCACATGCCGCAGAGCAACTAAGCCCGTGCGCCACAACTACTGAGCCTGCGCTCTAGAGCCCGCGAGCCACAACTACTGAGCCCGAGTGCCACAACTACTGAAGCCCGTGCGCCTAGAGCCTGTGCTCCCCAACAACAGAAGCCACTACAATGAGAAGCCCACGCACCTCAACGAAGAGCAGCCACGGCTCGATACAACTAGAGAAAGCCCGTGCACAGCAACGAAGACCCAACGCAGCCAATCAATCAAAAAGAAAAACAAGGCAGGGGGATGGGGGAGTTTGAGGGTATAGTTCTTGCCCCAGAGCATTCTGGGATTCCCTTGCACCTGATCACAAAGCCACAAGAGGTTCTGCCCATACACTCAAGACAATACAAACGACTGCGGTGCAAGAAAAACTCTCCCGCGTCTCTAAAATGCTCTCCCCGCCAGACCGGCCTTTCCTCCCTGCCATTCAAACATTTTTGAGTACTTCTGCCAGGGACTGAGTATGTGATGATGAAGAGACATGATCCTGGCCCTCAAACTGTAGCGGGGAGACACACACGTCAATGGATCATTAGACTATAACATAAAAGTGGAATCTACCCACTGATTCAACCAGTGTTTGCTGAGCACCTACTACATGCAGGGCACTGTTCTGGATGCCAGTGTACAAAAGCAAGAGTACATAATAGACACAGGATAATCACGAGAACACAGAAGAAACCCATCACATCCTATCCAGGGGGATCAAGAAAGGCTTCTCTGAAAAAGGAAACCCTGGAAGGAGTCCTGAAAGACGAAAAGAAGATGGTGGAGGAAGGCATCCCCAGCGTGGGGTGGGAGCCTGTGCGTGGAGCAGAGGTACCAGTGACCAGCAACAGTCAAGGGAACTGTTGCCCTGCACACCTGGAACAGAAGGGGAGGCAGGGGGCCAAGATGAGTCTTGGACGGCAAGACAAGGTGACCAGGGACCTTGACGCCACAGCAGGACTTAGGGCTCCCCTGTAATTGAGTAATTTTGAAGAGCCTGAATCCCAGGAGTGGCGTGATCTGATTCCCATCTCAGATATAGTACCCCGAAATGGTTTTTATTTTCAAGCACTGCCTCTCCTGCCTCAGAGGCTTGAAAATGCAAAAGACGGGCAGATTTAGATTTAGTAACTGGATACAAACAAGTTTCAAAAAAATAAGGCATAGAAGATTCTTCCCTGTTTTAATTAGAGAAGATGGTTAGAAACTACTAAGGCGGCGGAGGTGGGGGGAGAAAAAGAAGAATGTTTTCTCACAAATCCCAAAAATCAAGTGAGCAAAAAGCAGCTTCCCAGAGACAAACCATCCTGACTTAGTAATTCTGCTAGAACTGCTCATTTTCATCTCTGCTGGGACCAACAGAAGCTGCATGACAAATGCTCTTCACGTCCCATGTGGCCTGCTGCCACATCACACCTCGGTACGAGCCACACCAGCCTCCCAACTTGGCCACCAAGCTCGTGGTGAAGAAGCCAACCTCTGACAGATCCAGAAAGGAGTGAGTGTACATATTCTCACCATGGACAATGGCTGCAAGGAAGGCTATTTTTTCCAAATAATATTTTATATTAATTTAACAGTTCAACATTCCCAAAGGCCTTCAAACTGAGGACTGAATTTCCCCTATAACATGAAGGGCAATTTCAGATCCCCGTAGTCCAAAATTCAACTATTCAACATCCCATCCATTCTGTCCCTATAGATGAGACACACTTAAAACTCAGAAAATAGTACCCTGTATATAATAAACTGATGCAATGAGATTGCATTGCAATGTCATGGTTTCCAACCCAAATCCAGTTAAAAGCTCCTATGTCATATATCCTGTTTATTGACCACACTTCAAGCCTATCAGCTACTCTAGCTTCAAATGAACATGATTGCTTCGATACAAACACAAACTCCAATTTAATTTCTACACGACTAACTGCCTTCCAAATGAAATTCTAAAGCCCAACAAGTGAGATCATAATTAGGTTGGTTACGTTTTTTTATTATAGAAGCAAGCACGTTAAATGTTACTGCCTTGAAGGCCAATGTTTCTATTAGCGAAGCCACACATGAAATAGACTGGGGATTTTTCTTCATCTACCACTGCGAGTTGCCAACATGTTTAACTGCCACGTTTTGGAATATATCAAATGTTTCCAGTCAGAATCAAAACTGAGAGATGGGTTAAAAATTAGTCTTCACTGTATGCAGTGTATAATGAATTCCATCACTTAACATCCCAAAACAGGCAAAACTAACCTTGCTGAGAAGTCAGGTCGGTGCTTATGCTTGGGATGGGGGTGAATGCAGATCTTGACTAGAAGGACGCACAGGGGAGCTGCCCGGTACCGTGCATGGTTTACTTCTTGATCTGGGTACAAATGGCTGTGATAATTCACCATGCTGAACACGAACCACGTGTAACTGTTCTTTACATAGAATTCAGTTAAAGTTTAAAATATTAGGGTAGAGGACAATTCTTTGTCCACTCTCAAGAAGACCCTAATAGGTCAGTACTTCAATTCTATGTGGCATTTGAAAGCACATGGGTTTCACATGGACAGAAATCAGATCAACAGAAATACTGATCGGCTTTACTGGACATGCTTTCATTCCCTTTCATTCATTTTTCTGAAAGATCTCAACCATATGTTCACTGCGGCAGTATTTACAATTGCCAAGATATGGAAACAACCTAAGTGCCCATCAATGGATGAATGGATAAAGAAGATGTGGTGTGTCTATATATACACAATATTACTCGGCCATAAAAAGATGAAGTCTTGTCATTTGCAACGATATGAATTGACCTTGAAGGTCTCATGCTAAGTGAAATAAGACAGAGAAGGATAAATACTGTATGATATCACTCATATGTGGAATCTAAAAACAACACGAACAGGAAAACAAAATAAATGAACAACCAACAAAAACAGGTAGATACAGAGAACACAGCAGTGGTTGCCAGATGAGAAGGGGTGGGGCAAAACAGGTGAAAGGAACCAACTGTTTGGTGATGGAAAGAAACGAAACTTTGGATTGTGAGCAGCCTATAGGGCATATAGAAGATATAATGTTGTATACATGAAGCTTACATAATGTTACAAACCAACATTACTTCAATAAAAAAAAAGATACTAACCATCCTAACGGTCATGTGCGCAGCATGGGGAACACCCAGCGTGAATCATTATTTAACATCCCCTCCTCCGTACAACACAACTACTTCCAGCAACAATCATGCAATAATCATCATTCTGTTCTTGAATCATTTCGTTTTAAAATAACCATTTAAAAAGAATGTCGAATTTATTTATTTATATATATTTGTTTAACATCTTTATTGGAGTATAGCTGCTTTACAATGGTGTGTTAGTTTCTGCTGTATAACAAAGTGAATCAGCTATATGTATACATATATCCCCATATCCCCTCCCTCTTGCGTCTCCCTCCCACCCTCCCTATCCCACCCCTCTAGGGGGTCACAAAGCATGAGCTGATCTCGCTGTGCTATGTGGCAGCTTCCCACTAGCTATCTATGTTACACTTGGTAGTGTATATATGTCAATGCTACTCTCTCACTTCGTCCCAGCTTACCCTCCCTGTGTCCTCAAATCCATTCTCTACGTCTGTATCTTTATCCCTGTCCCGCCCCTAGGTTCATTAAAACCTTTTTTTTCTTTGTTTTTTGAGATTCCATATATATGATATATATGTGTTAGCATACGGTATTTGTTTTTCTCTTTCTGAATTACTTCACTCTGTTTGACAGACTCTAGGTCCATCTACCTCACTACAAACAACTCAATTTTGTTTCTTTTTATGGCTGAGTAATATTGCATTGTGTATATGTGCCACATCTTCTTTATCCATTCATCTGTCGATGGACACTTAGGTCGCTTCCATGTCCTGGCTACTGTAAATAGAGCTGCAATGAACATGGTGGTACATGACTCTTTCTGAATTATGGTTTTCTCAGGATATATGCCCAGTAGTGGAATTGCTGGATCATATGGTAGTTCTGTTTTTAGTTTTCTAAGGAACCTCCATACTGTTCTCCATAGTGGCTGTATCAATTTACATTCCCACCAACAGTGCAAGAGGGTTCCCTTTTCTCCACACCCTCTCCAGCATTTATTGTTTGTAGATTTTCTGATGATGGCCATTTAAAAAGAAGGTCAATTCTTTTTTTTTTTTTTTTTTTTTTTGCGGTACGCGGGCCTCTCACTGTTGTGGCCTCTCCCGTTGCGGAGCACAGGCTCCGGATGCGCAGGCTCAGCGGCCATGGCTCACGGGCCCAGCCACTCCACGGCATGTGGGATCTTCCCGGACCGGGGCACAAACCCGTGTCCCCTGCATCGGCAGGCGGACTCTCAACCACTGCGCCACCAGGGAAGCCCAAGAAGGTCAATTTTAAAGTGACTTCTAAAATGCAGCAAAACATTTCTTCCATGAACTAAAATATGCACTTACCCAGCAATATGACACCTAGGAGTTCTCACTCTCTCACTGTTTTAAATTTTAAGCACATATTAAAAACTCCAGGGACTTCCCTGGTGGCACAGTGGTTAAGAATCCGCCTGCCAGTGCAGGGGACACGGGTTTGAGCCCTGCTCCAGGAAAATCCCACATGCCGCGGAGCAACTAAGCCCGTGCACCACAACTACTGAGCCCGCGTGCCTAGAGCCCACGCTCCGCAACTAGAGAAGCCACCGCAGTGAGAAGCCCGCGCACCGCAACAAAGAGCAGCCCCTGCTCGCCACTAGAGAAAGCCTGCGCGCAGCAACGAAGACCCCAGGCAGCCAAATAAATAAGTAAATAAATAAAAACTCCAAATGGTCACACAGTGACAGAAGTGAAGAAACTCAATTTCCATTTGTTCATCTTCAACTGCGCTATCACTGTTTATCTCAAAGCCGTATTTAAACATAAGAACATGTTGTACCATAAGGACGAAAGGCATGAAGTACTCCTAAAGCAGCTGCAACACGGCCGAACTGCTAGGAACTTAACCCTCAAATCAACGTGTATCACTCGGTCCACGTGTATCAGGGCCAACTGTATAACAGAGGTGCCCAAGTTAATTTCCATGTGCAATACGATGCTTATTAAAGGGAAACTTTTTCTTAAGTGTGCTAATCTGATGTGTGTAAATAAATGTATACTCACACATATGTATATATAATTATTAACAGCAGCAACTATTCAGAATTTAGAGGAGCAAAAGAGTTTTTCCCAGAAACTATTTTATCAGTGGCTTTTTTCGGATTTGCACACACGTCGTGGTATCAAAACGCAGACTGGCTGAAGTCAGCTGTACTGGTTTTAGCCTCTGTAAAGGCTGCCCCGCCTGACAGCCCCGCCTGACAGCCCCACCTGCAGGGGTCCGCTCCCATGGCTCCACCCATGGGAGGCAGCTGCACACAGCCAAAAGAACCCTGCAGACAGAAGGCCTCTGAAGACACAAAATAAACGTCCAAGTTCAGACACAAAAGTTTTTGTGTTGCGCACATTAAGACAGCCCTTGCAGTTTATAGTGAGGGTTAAAGCAGGGTTTCTCAACGTCAGCACCGTTGGCTATTTGGGCGGGCTAATTCCTTGCTGTGGGACCGTCCTGTATGTTACAGGACGTTAATCTGCCTGCCTGGGCTCTCTCCACTGCATACACAGACATACACTCCCATACCCTTGGACCAAGATGTAACAAAGGTCGCCCTTCACCAACAGCTCAGAGGCCCTCGGGTGGAGGTTAGAACACCTTGAAGAAACACAGGAAATCAAGCCCAGTGCTGCCCCGGGGAAGGGAGACGTGGTTTATTTTTAGAGCTCCCTTTTCATTCTTAGCAAGTGCATCCATTTCTTATTCAAACACACATTTAATTAAATACACAAAGAGAGGGTGTGCCACTGAAAAAAATGCCAGCAGCCCTCTCAAATTATTTTTCCTTTATTTTCAAATATTTACCTAATGAACGGAAACAAAACGAACATCTTCCCCAAAAGGCCATTCCAGCCCAAGAGAGATATTCTATAAACACGGGCATAAATGACCACCGTAAAGAAAATATTTCCGGACATGCCTCCACCCCCGAATCACTTCTTTTACACACGATTCTAACTTGCTGTGTTTCCTCCAGATCAAAGCAGCGTGGGAGCAGCAAATCAGAACAAGCAGCAAGGTAAGCATAGTGTCCCCAGACAGCCTTGGGAGAGGCAGCCTGGATATTGCAAAAAAAAAAAGAGCCGGCGATTCGGGGACAGGAAACCTGGATCTGAGTCTCTGTTCTACCACTTTCTCACCCTGGGGCTCTGACCAAATCACAACCTCCCAAGATGCCAGCTTTTATTTATGAAATGGAGGGTGATGTGTGCTTCTAAGAGCTGCCTTGAGAACTAACTATTGGAACTAAGTGAAGGTTTTCATCCAGGTGTCAAATGTTATTACCTTTATTTCAGAATTACACACATCAGCAGTCTCAGCCAGGGGTAACTGCTGGCTTTACCAATAGGAGTTTTGTCACTGGAAACAGCCCCAGGGTTGGTTCCAACAGCACGAACAGCAGATCCAGAAGGTGGAAAAGAGTAGGAAATGTGAAAGTGTAGAGCACAGGAGCGAAGGGCAGGGAAGCCAGACTGCCTGGGTTCTCATCCCACTGGGTGACGCTGGGCAACTTGTTTGACTTCTACATGCTTGAGTCTCCACCTACAAACTGGGGATAACAGTGGCACCGTCGGTGCCCATTATTTGCGGTAGTGATACTTTACAAACATCTCTGTGAACACTGACTTGGAAAATATTAAACCAGTGATCCTAGGGGAAGGGAATACGGGCTTAGGTTCCTGTGAGCCTCTGGTCAGAACATTTTTGTCCACTGATCAACACGTAACCATGGGGACTTCCCTGGCGGTCCAGCGGTTAAGACTCTGCGCTTCCACTGCAGGGGGCAAGGGTTCAATCCCTGGTCGGGAACGAAGATCCCACGTGTCTCGTGACCAATAAATAAATAAATACATACATACATTAAAAATTTGCTGTCACCTATTAAAATCTTTTAAAAATCAGAAATAAATTATTTTTTAAAATACATAACCATGTTTTATGTCCTTCCGTTTTAAGACACCTTATTTAATATATGCGGTTGATTCATCAATATTGAACTCACAGCCAACAGGACTATAACTCATGCTTGAAGAAGCTTATCTAACACACCTGTTTTCTCCCTAAGGCACAGCACAGCCTTCTAGCACTTCGGAACTCTAGATATAATTCCAACACTACCCTTGGGGGCCATTTTAAACAACAAACTCACCAACCAAAAAAAGCTCAAAAATGCCAAGAGTTGCACTAATGAGACCACGAAGAGGACACCTCGTTATAGTAGGAGACCTGAAACAAGAAGGCAGAGTATCTCCCATCTGAGCTGGGAACATGCACATCAGTATCTCAAATTTTCCTCCACTCTGTGTGTGTCTACAAAGGGTCGCACAGTGCTACAACTACTGATTCGAGCGTTATACAAATAAGTTGTAAGAAGGAGGCAAATTTGCACATACAGAATCCGCAAATAATGAGGATCAACTGTACCAGACTCACAAAGTAGCTCTGATGATTCAATGACTGGATACAGATAAAGCACTGAAAACTTCCCCATGTGCAGGAAGCACTCCACAGATGTTCATTATTATTGGGGAGTCAAATATGTCCATAACATATCACATGGTGTAAAAGGCTTAACAAAACTGTGAAAAAAGAACTTAGATGGTGGTAGAGAACCACAGGCAAGGGAGTATGGCATAGAATAAAGAAATCAAAAACCAAAACTCAGGAAATTTCTTCCCTAAAGCAATCTTCCACTTAACCTATTTATCTTTCTTTCTCTCCACCAAAAGGTTACACTCCCCAGGCCAGCCATCTACCTTTCTGCTCTCACATACATTCTCTGGATGCTTTGTCCTTTTTGCAACGTATGGTAGGAAACTACATTTCCCCAACTCCCTCACCAACTGGCTTCCAGGTAGGGCTGGCCTGCGGGAGACAGCAGCAGCAGCTGGGAGGACAGGCGCTGGGAAGATGTCGGGGTCTCTCATCCACTTTCCATCCACCCACCAGCATCTCCTCCAGGGATGCAGCCCTTTCCAAAGGGTCTACTTCCCGTTTCTGGTAACACTTCCAACTCCCATGCTCCCTGCAGTCCTCGGGGTGGATTTCTTCTGGTGGCTGCACATCTCTGGGTTGTCACATGCTCTTTGGTACATCAATGTCACCTCTTCCGTCACCTACAAACCCAGTTTTCTGTAGTAGGTCCTCTGGTCACAATGCCTAGTCCAGTTATCCTGGCTGACATGATACCACATGTGGCTCCAGAAGGATGCTAAACCTGCAACCCTCCTGCCAAGACCAGCTACACACACACACACACACACACACACACACACACACACACACACAC
>NW_021703772.1:94849820-94858321 GCF_005190385.1 Monodon monoceros
CACACACACACACACACACACACACACACACACACACACACACACACCGTCCTTCCCACAATCTCACCTCACATTCAGACTCTCTGGTTTGCTGCCGGAAGGAAGTGCACTTACAAAACTATTAGCGTTACTTCAGCTTTTTATCAAGTACGTTACCTCCCCCTTTCAACAAGGGTTACTGGCTGCCCCTGCTCCAACCGGCTCCTTCTGCTTAAGTGCTATTTACTTTTAAAAGACTAAGCAGTACTCTCCCCTCACACATACCTTGATTTAAAAAAAAAAAAAAATCCAAATGCGGCCGATGGCACGTGGTCAATTTCCTCTCACGGTCAGCACTAGTCATGGCTGCTGACAGCGGCCAGTATAATCAATGTCCATTAATTCTGAGGCAATTTCCAATCTTCTCTTCCCATTGTTTCTTACTCAGGGCATAAAAATGCAACGCCGGACCATAATCACGAACAGGAGTAAAAGAGAAGTAAGCAAGTTCACGTGGATAAAAGAATGCAAGAGTGGACAAGATTCTGACAAGTGAATCACAGAAGCAGGAGAAAGGGGGCCTGTGGGCAATGCTCGCTACTCACTGAATGCCTGTTCCCTTCTCCTCCCTAGACACACAGGTGGATGACGCGTCCCAGCAAGGTGAGGCCAGGGGACCTGCGCCTGTGCCCGCTTCCAGGGGGTAGAATGAACGCCACCGCAGGGTGATCCTGGAGGGCAGGGGTTCACGAAGCCAGCGCCTATTTAGCCTTGGTCGCTAAATAACTTTTTTTTTTAATTGAAGTAGAGTTGATTTTAAATATTGTAATAGTTTCAGGTGTACAGCAGTGATTCAGTTATACATATATATGTATATATCTATATTCCTTTTTCTCTGATTCTTTTCCATTTTAGGTTATTACAAGATATTGAATATTGTTTCCCATGCTATACAGTAAATCCTTGCTGTGATTTTATATATAGTAGTATGTATCTGTTAATCCCATACTCCCAGTTTATCTCTCACCCCTCTCCTTTGGTAACCATAAGTTTGTTTCCTATGTCTGTAAGTCTGTTTCGTAAATAAGTTCATTTGTACTACTTTTTTTTAATTGTTTATTTTTTTTTTTGCTGTACGCAGGCCTCTCACTGTTGTGGCCTCTCCCGTTGAGGAGCACAGGCTCCGGACGCGCAGGCTCAGCGGCCATGGCTCACGGGCCCAGCCGCTCTGTGGCATGTGGGATCTTCCCGGACCGGGGCACGAACCCGTGTCCCCTGCATCGGCAGGCAGACTCTCAACCACTGCGCCACCAGGGAAGCCCCTTGTACTATTTTTTAGATTCCACATAGAAGTGATATAATATTTGCCTTTGTCTGACTTACTTCACTTAGTATGATAATCTCTAGGTCCATCCATGTTGCTACAAATGACATTATTTCATTCTTTTTTATGGCTGAGTGATATTCTGTTGTATATATGTACCACATCTTTATCCATTCATCTGCCGATGGACATTTAGGCTGCTTCACGTCTTGGCTATTGTGAATAGTGCTGCTATGAACACTGGGTTGCATATATCTTTTCAAATTCTACTTTTTCCAGATATATGCCGAAGAGTGGGATTGCTGGATCACTCGGTAACTATTTTTAGTTTTTTAAGGAACCTCCATACTATTCTCCATAGTGGCTGTATCAAATTACATTCCTGCCAACAGTGCGAGAGAGTTACCTTTTCTCCAAACCCTCTCCAGCATTTATTATGCTAAATGACTTCTTAAAAGGGGTAATTTCCCCACCTCCACCAGCCTAAAACTATGAACTAGGAAAAAGAAACTTGCACTGGGTATGACTATACGTATAGACACACACACACACACACACACACACACACACACAGGTCCTTCTGTTACAGAAGGTCACAAACGCAGGACGTGTGCCTTTCAAATGAGCTGGGCAGACATCTGGTCAAGGTGGCCAAAGGCGTATATGAAATAACCCCCAGCAGGTCCCTTCCAGATGGATCTTTATAAAGAGAGATCACCATTTGGGTGAGGAACACAGAAATGGGCACTGTTCCTGGTTCCTCATCTCCTGTCGGGGAGAACAGTGCCCTGCAGACCAATAACACTTTCACTTTGTAGCATAAAAACCAGGATTCAGAGAGGTCAGGGTGGGCCCTCCAGCAGAAACAGAGCTGACACCCCCATCTCCCAGGTCAGTGCTACTACTCAAAGCGGATGGGAGCATCCACAGAGGGGGGCCAGTCCACCAAGTGTTTCTGGTCTTTGAAGAGCTAAGTACCAAAACTGAGGGTAAGTGTCCTTTTAACTTTTACAGTCAGTGGACAAGGTAACTCTATGTCTTTGAATCTCATAATAAAATTGAAGGCTAGTATTTTATACTTCTTTTTTTTTTAGATTGTTTCAAACTAGTTTATTTAGGGGTTCCATTTTCACTCCTCAATAGATTTTACGTATTTCTCATATGATTCTTCACTCATTAGTTCATCTAGTTCTGAAGGGTTACTGAGTGTCATCTTGATCAGCCAACCATCTTCATAGCAAGATTTGTTGACAAGTCCTGGATTTTCTGCCAGAGCTTCATTAATTTCAGTTAATTCTCCTGATAGAGGAGAATAGAGTTCACTAGCAGCTTTCACACTTTCCAAAACACCAAATTCCTCGTTTGTTCAATTTTGTCCCAACTTCAGGCAGACTACAGTAAACAACATCTCCCAAAGCTTCCTGTGCAAAATTACTGATTCCCACTGTTCCAACACCGTTTTCTGCTGTTACCCATTCATGTTTGTCTGTGAATTTACGACCCGACAGCAGAGCGGGTCCGGTGCGCAGCGCCCGGACGGCGCCCGCCCGCAGTCCCCAGGGCCGCGGCGGGCAGGGCACGTTGGGCGCAGAGACGGCGCGCAGGCTGCAGACCGCGGCCCGCACGCTCCGTGCCACTCGCAGCGCCATGTGCGCAGGGGGGCACTTTCTTCTTTCTTTAATCTCACTTTTCCTAGCAATTTATTTTTATGGTACCAGACCATGATGATTTAGAATTTTAAAAAACGGTTCCAGGCTTCCCTGGTGGCACAGTGGTTGAGAGTCCGCCTGCCGATGCAGGGGACACGGGTTCGTGCCCCGGTCCGGGAGGATCCCACATGCCGCGGAGCGCCTGTGCCCGTGAGCCATGGCCGCTAAGCCTGCGCTCCGCAATGGGAGAGGCCACAACAGTGAGAGGCCTGCGTACCGCAAAAAAAAAAAAACGGTTCCATTTCTGCAGGCACCCAGGGTCCCCAAACTCTTCAACCAAATTGCCATGGCCACCACACCCCCTTCCCCAGTCCTTCCTGACTCACCCTCACCCAGGCTCTCCTCTACCTTTCACCCTTCCTTTCCAGCAGGCATCTCCCTTTAAATGGATGGTGGTAAACTTTCCGGTAGCCCCTCCAATGCATGCGCAGTGGGCACTGACTCCTGTGAGCCATCCTGAGCTCAGACCAAAAGGAAGAGTTAAAAGTAATCAGTCATCCATCCACACAGCCTAAATAACACAGGACTCCGGTCCCAGAAAGCCATCACGGTAAAAGAAGGAAAAAACCGTCCGTGGCCCTTACCCGCGTTAATTAACCCGAGGGAGAGCCTCAGCCTACCCAACAGATGCTCTCTATCCATCACCTAAGCCTGAGACGCAAAGTAAAGGAACCTTCGCCTGTCTCCTCCAGGGAGGTCAACATACGTGGAGAGATGCCACGCCGGCTTGGGGAGAAAGGAGAGGTTACTGACAGAGTGAGTCACGTGTGCGGCATCAGGTATGATGAAGTGTATTATGGGAAGGGGACGTGGAGACGGCATTAGCTCTGTCCAGCGGGACCCACTGAACTGCCCATTACAAGGGAGCCCTGAACTAGTGAAGGAGGAGGACTTGGGGAGAAGGATTTAAACACATACACCTCCTTGAAAGTGAATGAAGAGAAACCGTCTAGACGACAATGACGGGACAGTGACGTAACGAACGAGACCATAGGAAAGGGCGGAGCCAGGCAGCACCAACCATCCCCGGAGCGTTCCAGGCAGGCCACGTGTTTTAGACTTTCCAGGGACAGAAGTATGGTAATTTTAACAGACGCCAACATCGGCACCTTTCACAGTTACTAAGACGTGTCATCCACGAGTTCAGAAAGGCAGGGACTCGAGGGGGATGTAAATGAGCAAGTACTCCACTAAGTCTCTGCACTTGTCTGGGTATTTGAAATATTTAAACATTTTTCAGTATTTTTTTTCAAGTATCACCAGGGAACAGACACATGACGCTGTTGTGAAACGTCTTGCCACAAACCGGGAAATCTGATTAGATCCAGTCCAAACCAGGCATGCCTTGGGAAGACAACTGCTCTGCTGTTCCACGTCTGGCCTGGTGACAAGGGGCAGCCCCAGCCCTGACCTCTGCCCTGCACCCCACCTTTCCCTGGGGCAAACAGGGCATCGAGGTTAATCCAACATGCCCAGCTATCACTGGGCGGCAGCTGTCTAGACAGACTGCAGGCAACTCTTGGGCTTGGAGAAGGAGGGCCGAGATGGAGATCCAATGTGCACCACAGGCAAAGGGCCGGGAAGGTGACAACCATCCTCAGCTGACTCTCTTCCCAAATCCTGTGGCCACCATCAGGAGCCTGTCCCTGCCCCACTCCAGGCAGGCCATGCAGTGGACGCGGCTACACAGCACACAGCCAAGGTCAGGCACTGACATTTCCCAAGATGTGACTAACAGCCTGGGAACCACAGAAAGAAATCTGAGCACGGACAGTGAAGGCTGTTTCATCTTAATTGCATCCAAGACTTGCCATCTAAGCCCCCACTTGTGTTACACCTCTTCCAAGATTACTCATCTTTGATGCCAACAGGAGAACGCCATGAACTTGAAAACTCCATCATCTGGATTTGTTGATGACTGTATTTCAACGCCTGCATGAGCAGGATAAAAAGAAAATGAAACCAAATTTTTCCTGCCTGTAACACCTGTTTCTTTTTGACACTCATTGGCTCGGCTCATCCTGCTGCCACATGCCAGGTTGTGTACTCGCCACTGGTGGTGTGAAAAGGAATAAGGCCAACCCTCGTGCTCAAGGAATGTACAGTCTAGACAGACCCACAGTGAGGAACACGCCTTCTGCTGCCCTCCTGCGCCTTAGCCTTCTCCTCTGGCAGTGTGTGTTCACGAGATCTGCTGGGGTGGCTATGGTTTTAACTTCCATTTTTATCAACACTGCATCCTTCTCTTCCGGTCAGGTCTCCAGAAATGAAACTCAGAGATGGTTCTTTGAGAAACTAAGGCATAAAAAACCAGGTACAGATCTACCAACCTATGTGAGAAACATTTTCTGACACCCATTTCCCAGCAACACCCTTTCTTACCACAGACTCTGTAGCAGAGTTAGAGTCATTTGTTTCCAGAAGCCAGTCATTTCCCTGATCTAAACCGACTCAGGGTTACACATAAACCCAAGCCTAAAGCTGGGACAACTTCTTTCCCGTTGAATCAGAAGAAAGACAGTTTTACAAAATGGCCAGGGGAGAAGGGTGACTGCTTCTCCACACCTTCAGGAAGACCCAACCACCTCCAAAGTCCTGGGCGTTGTCAAAGTGTGGAGAGTGTGCTTTATAATCTGAAGGCTAATTTAAAAGATGGTAAGACACGCAAACTCATCTGTGATATGGCTCTCAAGTTATAAATGTCAGTGACAGCCAGTCTGCTGCGTTGGGAACTCCTCCAACAGGTTGACAGCAGCCCAATTCCATGGTTCTGGAGGAGGCTGACAGACAGCTGCTCTTTCAGTAGTTATTTTGAAAGGAGCCAAGAGGCCCTTCCAAAGGCAGCTAGGTATTGGCGCGCTGAAGGGGGAAGGTGACACCATATCTGGTGGCAGGTAGACACAGCCCAGGAGTGCCACATGATGCCAACACGTCTGCATGCTCCACAAAGACTGTCAACCCCACACAGTGCAGGAAAAAAAGAAAAAGAAAATCACAGCAGAGGAGAGGCAGAAAGATGCACATCCTTCCCAGAGCATAAGCCATTGCACCTGGGTATCAGGGACCACAGACCCAGCTCCTATTCTTCACGATGCCAGCATGCTACAGCCCCAGCTGCCATGCCTGGCACCTCTTGGGAGGGCAGTGAACGGACTTCCTTATCTGTCGGCACTTCACTAGTTTCAGAACAGACCCTTGAAGATAGATGGTTTACTTGTCTGGTCCCTGAATGAAAACCACTCCCTTTCAGTCATGTGTGTGATGTGGAGGTAGGGGGATGTGTAAGAGGGATTAAATATACTTGTTCTTAGACAAAACCCTATGTCTTTAGACACGCAAAATCTCTTTGAGGTTCTGACAGAGACACTTCTTGTTTCTCTGGTTTCTCCCAGCGGGCCAAATTTTCAAGGTGACAGCTAGAGAGAAGCCTCTGATAAAAGTCACATGGTCACATAATTTGAGTTCTAACTAAGGCTTTTATTCACATCAGACATTCATCTGCTTGTCAGTTGCTGGAATGGCTTTTCCTGTGATGTTGTTAGGGACAAAGGTTGTTCAAAGATCCACACACATAAGAGAAACAAGAATTATGAATGTTTCACGCTTCGTTCTGCTGGTCCCATAACCTTGACACCCAAATCCTATTAGCCTGTAAAATCCAAAAATTCTGCTCCCAAGCTGAATGTCTGATTTACCAAGGTGACTCTCAAAGGTAGCTTAGACAGTGGTTTTAAGCACTCAGGACTATTCACACAGTTAGAACAAGGAAGCACTCAGCAAAGTGCTTCCTCCGTAAAATATGTTCATAACTGGGGGCTTAGGAAAATGTACTCCGTGAACAATTCCTTGATACAGACACAGTTCAGAGATTGTGCAGTCATTCTGAGTCACACTCTCCACTTCATTGGCTTTGCTTATTTATGTTCACACCATGATCCTCTGTGTCTGAAGGGGCCAGCCCTTCCACCTAAGAGTATCAGGCCATAATCCAGCCCGATACATTTACGTTTGATAATGACTAAGTAATAAATGACCTTCTGCTCCAGTCACTTCACTAATTCGAGGCAGATAAAACATTCTTGCCCAGCTAACCCAAAAGATAAATTCCACCAGGTTTCAACCAGATAGCCAGAGACGTACGTCTCCTTGGGATTGAGTTGCGCTAGAAGGGCAACCCCCTGGCCCTTTGGGGCTGTGGTGCATTTTGATGGTTCCAAATGCTAACGTCTGACTCAAATCCTCGGTCCTCTCCCGCTAAGGGCAAATATCCCAGGTCTGTGCTTAGCCAGGTAAATATGTGCTTACTATGGTACTTACATGGCCTGATGGATCCGCCTCCAATGTCTACGACAGAGAAGTAATCACTCCTGCAATCACAAGAACAAAGACATTTTTAAGTTTCTCCCCTTTAAGAACCTGATCCATTGCAAACAGACAGGCTGACAAAGAGCTTCTGCGAACTAGGCCTCTCACATTTCGGAACCCGAATGACTTTTAAGATAAATACCGAAAAATAGCTAGGTGAGCATTCCCTATCACTTCAACACCCAGAGGCATTTATCTAAAAAATTACATTATCTCACTTGTTAGGATCCAAATCCATCCATTATTAGTTCAGCAGGAGTAAGGCCACATTTGGCAAAGATGGAGCATCTCCACAAAACCATTCTTTGTTCCAAGTCTCAGGAGGCATTAAACCAAAGCTTTTACCAATCCTAATGCTTTCCGGACTAGACTACATTAATTTATACACACAGTCTCAAGTAGGTATATACACGATTTAAAAATACATAGCTCTACGACAAAAAACCAAGGAGTCTGCAATAAGAGATAAAGCCAGTTGAATTACAAGCCCGTTCATTTAAATATAACAGATTACTTGTACCTGCTTCACCTTGAATAAAACCAGAAAAGCAGTAAAAAGCCATTTTAGAAATATATCTACTATGTGTGCTTCTGATATCACTAATATTCTCCCTCCATAAAACTCCTTTACTGCGCTTCCCTGGTGGCGCAGTGGTTGAGAATCTGCCTGCTAATGCAGGGGACACAGGTTCAAGCCCTGGTCTGGGAGGATCCCACATGCCACGGAGCAACTAGGCCCGTGAGCCACAACTACTGAGCCTGCGCGTCTGGAGCCTGTGCTCCGCTACAAGAGAGGCCGCAATAGTGAGAGGCCCGCGCAGAGAAATGAAGACCCAACACAGCAAAAATAAATTAATTAACTAATAAACTCCTACCAACGACATCTTCTTTAAAAAAAAAAAAAAAAAACTCCTTTACAGAAAAACAAAAGGGGGAAAACATGTCCTTTTAACAAATACATTACAGTGTGTTTCTGATATTCATGGAATTTATCAGCAGAGAATTATAAAACTGAAAGAGAGCTCAATAGAGAGGGAGGGAAGGAGAGGGAGGGAGGGAAGGAGAGGGAGGGAGGGAAGGAGAGGGAGGGAGGGAAGGAGAGGGAGGGAGGGAAGGAGAGGGAG
>NW_021703772.1:94858331-94868559 GCF_005190385.1 Monodon monoceros
AGGAGAGGGAGGGAGGGAAGGAGAGGGAGGGAGGGAAGGAGAGGGAGAGGCAAAGAATAAAGACGATGCTGAACAGACCCATCTTCAAACTAACTGCCCAGAAGTCTTCTAAGACTAGCCAACTGGTCTACTTTTTACTTAAGACCCTCATGGAAGAACATGTACCATATTCTGCTGGAAAATGTCTGAAAGAGTTTTGTTTTTTTAAGACAAAGATGATTCTCTCTTTATATGGTCTGCAGCATATAACTACCCTTCACAGCACTAACATTTTTGTCTGTGTCAACAGTCTCTGAACAATAGCAGAGGGTTGGTGCACCGGGGCAACTTACAAGAGCAGATTCAACCTGCTGTTATTCCAAATCCACCATCTCCATGAAACAGTCTGGCCTCAAATGCTTGCTAAGGAAGGGTAGAAGGCTGGAAGCAACTGGCGGGGGCCCCTTTTGTACCAGCTTCATTCTGAGATAGCTTTGAGGTGAAGGAATGGGTTATCATGATACAGAAAAAGCTACTAACTCCTGTAAGCAGCACCAAGATACATTCTCATGTAGTAGCGTCAGCCCATGTGCCTCCGACTGAAATAATATCAACTTACTTTCAGTGCCTTAACTCTTTTCTGTATGTTTTCATAAACACCTAATTTGGTGTATTACCTGGCAATTTGCCTTTGAATGTTGCGATCAAGTGCACAGGCCGTGGTGACTTAATGAATCATACCAGTAGTGACACTGGTATGATTCATAAGTCAAAATGTTCATGATGTGCCAAAAGAGAAAAGTTCATTACCCTTTACCTCCCCCCAACGCTTTCAAATCTGGATTTTCTTTAATAATACTCAGACTAATTAAGAACTCAATCTCGACTTCACTTTAAGAATCAGACAAGCTATTCCCTGAGTCATACGCAAACTACTGCATTACGCTTGGCTCTATACATTAGCAAAATTCGTGGTCACCAAGAAACCCAAAGGCCATTCACTTTTATCCTCAGCAAAGCTTTAATGTTCAACTAATCTTAAATATCATTTCCTGCAGAGCCAGGTACATAAGATTAAAGTTTATAGCCATTTCTAGTTGCGTCTATAGATAAAGAAAATGTTGAAGGAAGTCCTTTCTCCTTCCTAATTTTCAAAACCAGCACCACTCCACAGCTTTCATCAAGATTTTACCCAAAGTATCTTTTCTAGGTATTAATAATAGGCTCCCTCAATCTCTTCTTGGGCTTATGCTTTGATTTTCCTCCCTTAATTATACCTAAACTTGTGAAAGCACTTGTAAATAGAGATCATGGGAATGCAATTCAATCTAGAAAGAATAAGGTAGCAATCACTGGAGATAGAGAGTAGCTAGGAAAAATTGGAATCCCATTTTCAACCAACCTATACCCCTTTCATTTTATATTTTGGATAAAATATATTATAAATGACCCACAAACAAAACAACCTACTTGATGAGCTCTGCCCTCTAAAGCGGCATTCTATCAGAAGTCTGCATCTGCGTATCTTGCCTATCGCCCCTTCCCCATTCAAAGCATCTCTAAAAGTGAGCCATGGTAAACCCAGCTTGTTCAAGGACCACCTCTGCAGCACCTACGCGGCATCTGACGACACAGGATAATGGAGGCCAATTCCAGACCGGTGGGTCTCACACCTCTTTGTCCCTAATGCCCTTCAGCACCTTCATCTGTCGGGTTGATCCCTTTTCAATTTTACACCCAAGTGTTCCATCCTCTTATTCCCTATGGACAATGTCTCTCCAAATAGAGAATCTCAGAATCTTTATGTGACCGGGGATACAACTCAAAGCAGGCTTTCCCTCTCTTCTTTTCCACAGCCTAAGCAAAGGTGGCTCATTGTGAACACCAAAGCTGTCCCGACATTGATTCATGTGAGCAAGTAGTTGAAGGGAGTTTATGGCTCTGCTTATAATATCTTCATGTCTAGAAAAAAGACTTCCAACGATAAGGCCACTGAGCGCTTACACATTAGAAACAAATCATGACCATCGTTATAAGCATTTTTAAAATTTTTCCTTTAATTCTTTTTATTTTTTTAATTGAAGTATAATTGATTTTACAGTATCGTGTTAGTTTCAGTTGTACAGCACGATTCAATTTAATATATATTTCTATATGTTATATATATAGTTTTTTCTTCTTCAGATTCTCTTCCCTTAAAGGTTATTACAAAATATTGAGTATAGTTCCCTATCATTATAAGATTTAAGTCATTCAGTCTTCCGTAAGGAACATCAGATAGTCACAGAGAAAAAAAGGCCCATAATTACAAGAGTGGCTTCATATATGGCTTTCACCTTAGGTTGGGCAGAGCAGCTAAATTTACCGCATAGCAAAATTTTGCCCAGTTACAAAGATCTAGAGTGGTCCTTGACATCAGAACTTCTACAATTTTGACCTGATACGTTTGGTTTCATCCCATTTCAAACTTGCTAGCATCTTTCCATTTCGGTGAGCTCTTTCATCAAGGCTCCACTGAGAGCTTCCCAAAATAGACTCCAATCTAAATTTGCCTCACATGGCTCACACCGCCTGGACTCAAATGCAGAGGCCCAACCTCACAAAGCCAGTGCCTCTCCAAGCCTCTGTCTCCTTGTGTCTGAAGGAGAGATAACCATAGCGCCTCAGTCAGAAAGGATGGGGGGATTCACAAACTACTACGCCCAAAAAGCACAGCTGCCACATCAGAGAGGCAGCGAACCCTCTACAAATGTTAGCAATTATTATTACTGTGGTTGTTACTCCTATAAGAGGATAATAAAAGGGCAGTTCTAGAACCGGTCAGAAGCCTGGAACCACAGCCTGGTGGTGCCCGATGCATTACATTTTGATTTTGCTAACAGCTATTTTGTCAGGCAGGTGTGACAATTAACAATGATTTAGTGCCTTGGGCCCTGGAATACCCTTACCTAACATGACCATTCTACAGACAGTCCCTAGGTAAAGTGCTCGATTTACAAATAAGAAAAAAATATGCATTCCTTACGACTTCCGAATTCATCACTAACTTGGATTACAGAGAGAATACTTGTAGCCAAACAAGTTTACCCAAGATTTTACCAAGACACGGGCCAGGAGACCACTTACTAAGGTTTGCAACTATTTTTAACATTCACTGACGTCACAAAGAGCAGATCCCCTTTACAAAACTGGCACATAACCCCAAACAAAGCTCAGTATTTTCATCAAAATTATTTTTAACAGCCACCAGGGAATTAATCTTAAAATTCTGGTTTTGGAACCATCCGAGTTACACCTGTTTCTCTCCCCTAGCCTAATGGCTCTCAACGTACAGCCCTGGAAGCAGCAACATCATCATCACCTGGGCAAGTTGGGAATGCAAAAATCTCAGACCCCACCACGCGCCTACCAATCAGAAACTCGGTTGGGGTCCCGCCATCTATCTGAACAAGCCCCGCCCCCCGCAGGAGTCTGGGATGTAGTCTCAAGTCTGAGAACTGCTGCCAATAGGCTATTCACATGTGGCCTGGGACATCACTTCAGGCAGCTCTTCTCCTTAAAAACTATCTGGCACTTTTCTGTTCCTTACAAACCTGCTATAGGATGGTGTCAACCGCTCCTTTCTATTTTTAAGGCCTTATGATGGTTGAGGTTGAGGATGATTCACTCAGCACCTTACGGGATCACTTAAATAAGTAAGGCTCCTTCTCTCCCGCCCCGAATGGAAGGTGACTGATGCCTGTTAGTTCTGATGTAATTACAGGAACAATTCAGTAACAAAAGCCTGTCCTTGATCAACCTCAGCGAAAGCTGTAACAGAGAGTTATAATTATAATGCTCCATTCTTTCCCACAATGTGTGCATAATAATGTATCCTTTGAAACTGATCATACTGCATGTCATAACAAGGAAACACAGAACCCGGGATCAAATTTAGTTTATTGCAAATAGAGATCAAAACTGCAAGTGTTTGCGCAAACCTTTTCAACGCACAGGAAACAAGTATGCATTAACCATCTGGCTTGGTCTCATTTATCTAAGTGAAACATGAAAAAAGAACGTTGATTTGATGCCTTCCGTGGGTCTCAAGGCGACCTCACAATACGGAATGGGTCTTATCACCAGACACCACCCATCATCTAACTAATTATCAAAGTGGGAAGCATTAAGGGGCATTTCCTAAATAATAAATAACCCTTCTCTATACCTTTAATTTGTTGAAGCGTGTGTTAATTCGAAGTTAATTTCATACCCGCTGTGAGGTATCCTGATGAATTGTGACTACCAACCGTATTATTAATTTCCCTTTCCTTTTTGATTAATTTCACACTTAGGCCAGGTAAGAAAGGCAAGATTAATGATGTCTGGAAGACAATGTTTGGTTCTTGTAAGATACTAAATCAACCTCAAGTGTTGAAGTAAACAGAGAAGCCAGATAAGGAAATGATAATGGAATCATCTCCAGGAGGGGGTCCAAGGTGCCATGCAAATAAATGCCCAGAACCCCAGAGAGTGTTTAAGCTGTACACTCCAGTTAATACTCTGCTGGGAGGGGAGGAGAATGAAAGTTGGAACTCTGAAGATTGCAAGACACGCTGATAAACTTGTGCCCTTACCAGTGACTGCAGCGACGGGTTTATTTATCACACTAGAGTTCTCAGTTTGGCAAGGGTCCCTCTGTGTACTACTTACCCTCTTCACAGCCTCCTTGCCTTCTCCCCACTCTCTCAGTGACAGTCTCTGGACTCCCAGCTCAACGTGTGAAGAGACAGATCTCCTTCATCAAAGGATATAAAGAAAAGGAGTATAAACTCAATCGCATCACGCACTTTTCAACAGTCAGGGACCTTTGTGTATATATGCTAATCGTATTTCCAATAATAACACCTACATTCATTGAGAACCCGCTATGTTCCAAGACACTAGGAACTCTGTATAAGTTATCCAACCTAACAAGAGCTCTTGGAGGTACTATCACACACATTTTACGGATCAAGAAACGGAGGCTTAGAAACCTAAATATCTTGCATAAGTGAACCCCATCTTCACAGAGATCTGTCAGGCTCCTAAGCCCGGAGTCTTCCATACCATACTGCTTCCCTGGGCGCATGAGTGAAGAGAACGTTTACGGCTGTGTGGAAATTATTCCAGAAAACCTGAAAGCTATGGGCATGCCATTCTCCTCTAAGAAACTTCCCTGCCTACCCCAGCTCCAATGACCCAAGTCTTCTTTGAAGTCCAACATTTTTTCTTTTATACTGGAGTATAGTTGATTAACAATGATGTGTTAGTTACAGGTGTACAGCAAGTTATACCCATACAAGTATCCATGCTTTTTCAAGTTCTTTTCCCATTTAGATTATTATAGAATTTTGAGCGGAGTTCCCTGTGCTATACAGTGGGTCCTTGTTGGTTATCCATTTTAAATATAGCAGTGTGTACATGTCAATCCCAAACTCCTAGTCTATCCCTCTCCCCCCACCCACCCTTTTCCCCTGGTAACCATAAGTTCATTCTCTAAGTCTGTGAGTGCTTCTGTTTTGTAACTAAGTTCATCTGTATCATTTTTTTTAGATTTTTGAAGTCCAACATTTAAATAAAATTCCACAATTCTATGCTATCTCTTAGACTTTCTAATGTCCACTAGAGTACCCTGTATCTTACATCTCCCCTCACAAACAAGCCTGCCCAAATAAGACCTATATCTAAGTTTTAAACACGGCCATCGGTCATCTCTGACCATTGTCTAGAGCATCATCAATATAGGAGTAGCCACTTGCTACATGTGGCTATTTAAGTTACAATAAAATAAAAAACTCAGTTCCTCAGACACACTAGGCACATTTCAAGTACTCCACAGCTTCATGTGGCTAGTGGCTACCACGTTGGACAGCAGAGATACAGAACATCTCCATCGTGGCAGAAAGCTCTACCGGACAGCACAGGGGTAGAGATATTTCAGGACAGCATCTTTTCATCTAAAATCCTTCTGACACTGTACAGAAGGACACAGCCTCTTCACAGAATTAATTAAGGGCTTCACTAGGCTAACTGAGGCCATACCTACATGTCCTCAGATGTCATCTTTTAGGAATAACACTCCTTGAGAAGTTAGGTCACTGGATAAACTTATAAAGCGAGCAGAACGACCTCATACAAAGTGTCAGAAACTAGAGGTGCTAAGAAACAATCATCGTAATAAGGCCTTCCATTCGGGAATAACCACCCTATGGAACCACAGGTCGGGATTCACCAGGAACAATCACACAGACACACGCATGGCCACCCACACAGGGGCATCCCTAGGCTCTTCCTCACCAAAGCCCTCTCCGCTATGCTTCCTGGGCGAGACAAGGTCCCCACGTTTGGTCTCTTGTTTTTAATTATTAAGTAAATCAATGCAAGAAAATCACCTTTCAATCAGACTGGTATTTCCCACCCATCACTCTCAATTGCTTCATTAAAAGGCGGAGGATCAGCAAGGAGACAGGCTTTCGGTGACAATGACAGTCTGACAGTAGGCTAGAAAAGAGAGCCTCAGCCCCCTCAGTGCCATCTGACCTGGAAGGAGTTACTTAAAAGACTTCCAGAGGGCTTCCCTGGTGGCGCAGTGCTTGAGAATCTGCCTGCCAATGCAGGGGACACGGGTTCGAGCCCTGGTCTGGGAGGATCCCACATGCCGCAGAGCAACTAGCCCCGTGAGCCCCAATTACTGAGCCTCCGCATCTAGAGCCTGTGCTCCGCAACGGGAGAGGCTGCGATAGTGAGAGGCCCGTACACTACGATGAAGAGGGGCCCCCGCTCGCCACAACTAGAGTAAGCCCTTGCGCAGAAACGAAGACCCAACACAGCCATACATACATACATACATACATACATACATACATACATACATAAAATTAAAAAACAAAAAGGCAAAATTCCTTTAAAAAAAAAAACTTCCAGGAATTAAAAAACTTGAGAAACTCTGGGTATAGCTCCACTTTGGGGGAAGATCTTAAAATACAGTGTTGGTTACTGTTGGATTAGAACAGCCCTGGGTGGGACACACAGAGTGATAAAGAGGCAAGGTCACTGATCTGACCTTCGACTGTTCCAACCTGCAAGTGCCCTACAGGAGGCATTTCTTCTCTCTCTCCATTCTTCACTGCTTTCTCCTTCCTCCTTCCTCCCTCCCCACTGCTGTCTATGCACCAGGCCCTTAAGATTGAACTCCACGCCCAAGATACGCCAGACATCATGGCTGCCGATACTCGTCTATAAAGTGGTAGACCGACGATTGAATGCCACCTCCAGTGCGAACTCCTTTAGGTAATTACAGTAACCCCTTGACAGTCCCAGACTCAAATCAGCACGCAGGTCAGACCTGGGGCTCTGTCACCACAGTAATGGATGGGAACTTTGTAAAGCTAAGGCAAGAAATCGAGGAGGAGAGTTTTCTAAGAAAAATGCAAATCAATTCATCCTCGGTTGGGGGAAGGTGATGATAAACTAACATGTTCCTCTCTTAGAGCCTATGAAAGTCATCTCTGAACTCCCAACTCCATCACATGAGTAAGGCCGACTTCTGCCTCTCTTCTTGGCATTACTCACCTTTGCTTAAGGACCACAGCCAACGGAATCACTACCTCCAAGGAGAGGTCCAGCATTAACCCTTTCCTGCCCAGTAGCTCACAACAGCTTTGTAACCTGGGGGACCTTTCTCTAGCCTCATCCCTCCACCTCCCAATCCATTCCCGACCACCTGCCAGGTGAGCCTTGGGAAGCAACCCGCAGGCCAGGCCTCTCCACATCAATAAGGTGGGTCAGGTGCCACCATCTCTAAGATCCAACCCTGGCCTTGAGGCTCTCCTGAATCTACTTTTTCTCCCTCTTGTCTTCAGGTCTTCCCTGCCCCCCAATACATTCAACTTACCCTCCATAACACCGACGACATCTGCTCTGGGAAATTTTCCCAGGCGTGAAATGCCCATCCCCTTTTGGGTGCGGTAACACTAATAACCAGTCATCTCCTCTTGAACAGGGTACGTCCTACACTTCCCGGTATCTCTGAAGAGCGTTTCAGAGCCACACTCTTACACAAAAATCAACGCTCTGCAAGTATTTGCTAATCCACTGAAAACAGCTGCTACCCATGCTGGTAAGTTCATTGTTTCGACAGTGGATTCTCAGACCATGAAGACCCCTTCCACATCCAGTTTGCTCACTGTGAGCCCATGGAGGCTCCAGACTCTGTCTTGTGATTCCAGCTCCACCATTTATCAGGAAAGGCACTTAACACCTCTAAGCCTCAGTACTGCACTTAGCATAGAGCCTAGCACACAGCAGGCATTCAGTAACGGTTACCTTTACCCTCTCCCTTTCTCCCAGTTATTAGTAAGTCTCCTTAAGGGGACATGCAGCATAGTAGAAATAACACGGTCATGGGAACAAAAGAAACCTGTGTTCAAATCCCAACTTAGTTCAGATCCCAGCTGTGGACCCTTGGAGAAATTATTTCACCACTCAGCTTTAGTATCTTCATCTGTAAAACGGGGTTAGCAATCAACCTTAAAGGGCTCATCTAAGAATTATACAAGGGAACATACGTGAAGTTCCCCGTACCTAGTCAGCAATTCACTCTGTGTCGTTTATTAAATATGATTTTAATTCAGTCAAAACACAACCGAAAAGGAAACAAACACCCATGTATCCTCACATCACTGTCACCCCCTTCCAGTCACATTCTTTCAGTCCATAAACCAGGCCCGGGCCATTTGGAAACAGAGCAGGACCCTGTGGGGTGCTCTTGGGCACAAAAGCCTTGCCGTGTGCCCCGTTTCTTGTTTGCAGGAAAAAGGCTTCAGCCTCCCAGACCTTTTCTGAGTTCCAAAGGGCAAACAGTTACTAATTAGGGAGTGAGGGAATACAGGAAACAAAGGAAAGGCAGTCAAACAATAGTGCAGGAAGGGGCCTGGTTCTGGTTCCTCCGGGGGGGGGATGTGTGTAATAATTTGATCCGAATCTCTGAGTTCTTCTACAGGAACCAGAGCCCCGTACCCAGGTAGAGGAGGTAACTTCAGGCTGAGCAAAAGCACGTGGACCCCAGACTGGCTGGAACCAGATGGCTGATGACTGAGATCCCTGAACACCACCCTGTTCCCCCCTGCAACAACCGATCAGAGGAAGCCCTCAGCCCAAACTGTGCCCATACAAACTCTTCCCCAAAAACCATCGGGGAGAGTTCGGGTCCTTGAGCGCCAGCTGTCCCATTCTCCTTGCCGGGCCCTGCAGTCCACATTTCTCCCCTCCAGGCAACCACGATTCGGTTTGTTGGGCCTCACCGTGCGCTGCGCACACAAACTCAGCTTCGACAAAAATTTCAGCTGCCAATCCGCACCCCCCGGGTCATCAGCCAGAGTCCTCACACAGTGAATGCTAGAAAATTCCACCCGGCGCTGCAAGGAGACCCATTGCCTTAAGGCGAATCACCTGCATTCACATCCCCATCTCCAAATATTCACATCTACTCAAGATTGACACTTAACACTAGCGAGGCCATTCCTGAAAGGAAAATACACTAGGACAATTAGCTACTTCTCCAAAACAAACCTATGGTTGAAATCATTCTAACCGAACAAGAGCCCCAAGCGCTAGGGGAGAGAAAAACCCACAAGTCTGAATATTCAAACAACTGGTTGAAACCCTTGCAACCCCAGAAAGTAAGTCCCCAGCCAGGATCACACTCTCATTGGAAAGAAAAAGAAACTCCACTCTTTCAGATCAATTTGCAAGTTTCCGGAAACTCAAGAGTGGGCGTTGGAGCATTACAGAGGCCTGGTGCCTCCCCTCTCCCCTCCCACGGGGCCCTGAGGGTCCTGACATCTGCCTCCCCCTAGCTCCAGGCCGGGGCCCAGGAGGCCCAAGCTCCGAATCCTTGGCTCTGATCCCCCCAGGGCTGGAGGGGAGAGGAAAAGCAAGAAGACAGCATTCAGGGGTTACAGGAGTTACTGGGTAAGCAGGCTCCCAGCAGAAATATGTCTTCCCTGCGATAGTCTTAATCCCCAGAGCTGAAAGAGGACTTCCTTTCCTTCCCAGATCACCCAGCTCAGCTCAGTCCAGCCCAGCCGACCCCTCGACGCCCTGGGCTCACTCAGGCTCACAGGCTCTTACCCCAGTCCCGCTCAGTCAGCTGGTCCAAGGACAGCCATTCTCCCCTACACGGGGGGGGGGGGGGGGGGGGGGGGGGGGGGGCCCCCGGGGGGGGGGG